>NW_020450638.1:60553-60938 GCF_003343035.1 Apteryx rowi
AGTCTAGTTGGAGGCCTGTAGCTAGCGGTGTCCCCTGGGGGTCAGTACTGGGTCCAGTCTTGTTCAACTTCTTCATCTATGACCTGGATGAAGGCACAGAGTGCATCCTCAGCAAGTTTGCCGACGATACAAAACTGGGAGGAGTGGCGGATACACCAGAGGGCTGTGCTGCCATTCAAAGAGACTTGGACAGGCTGCAGAGGTGGGCGGAGAGGAACCTCCTGAAGTTCAACAAAGGCAAGTGCAGGGTCCTGCACCTGGGGAGGAATAACCCCATGCAGCAGTACAGGCTGGGGGTTGACCTGCTGGAGAGCAGCCCTGCGGAGAAGGACCTGGGAGTGCTGGTGGACACCAAGTTAAGCATGAGGCAGCAATGTGGCCTTGT
>NW_020450638.1:61438-174553 GCF_003343035.1 Apteryx rowi
TGGATGCAATCCTGTGCAATGTGCTCTAGGTGACCCTGCTTGAGCAGGGGGGTTGGACTAGATGATCTCCAGAGGTCCCTTCCAACCTCAGCCATTCTGTGATTCTGTGAATGACCTGACACAGTTCTTTTTGTAACTAACATTTTGTTTTTCAGAAGACTGTCTTTTAAGGAAAAGAATTAAGTCTGCACTGCTTACGATGCAAAGAACAGAATGAAAATATGAGCAAAGTCTAATCCATGCTGTTAACAAGGGCTGTCTATACAGCTTAAAATAACAGCAAAAATTGGATAAAGCAATTTAGGAGAAAGAAGGAGAAATGAGGCTTCTGTGACATCCAGAAAAACTAATTAAAAAATTTGGCTTGGCTTAATTATCTTTAATTGCACATACCTGTATGAAATCTGCATGAATATCAGCAGCCTCTTTCTGAAGTTGTCTCTCAGCATTGTATGTAAGCTGTGGAGGGAAAAAAAATCCAGTCTCAGTAGCTTTTGAATATCTAATCTCTGAAGAGAGAGACTATTTTTGCCACTGAATTTCTGTGAACAACTAATACAAACTTGCATCATTTGGACTAATTTTTTTTTTTCCTTCCAGCATGATAATATCCCAGTACTTTTCACATACAATTGTACAGCAGCAGCCCTAAGGCTTTATCGTACTCCAGCATCTCTTTTGGCCTCTTCTGTGGGGTTAGCTCTAGGAAAAAGAGTCAGATGCCTGGCACAGCAGACTGCCAGGGATGTCTACATTGCTTCTGGAAGATGTGGAAAATCAGGCTGACAGATTCTGAAAAATGGCTTGGTGTGTGGGGAAGGGGTCTGCAGAGATGTGTCTTTCTAGAAGGAGATGTTGTCAGCCCTGTCTTCCCCCCTCCTTCCATCCCCCAGCTCCTGTTGGACAAGCAACACACTCAGCTTTCCAGGGCCCTTTGCTAGGGCTCTTTTGCATTTCTGGCCCTTTTCTGGCACTTCCCTTTCCTCTGGCAGAGTGGTTAGACTTTGGCTTCTCATCCCTTGGGCATTCATTTTGCTTATACTAATGTTTTTTCAGTCAGCACTGCTTGTTGGCTGCTCTTTCCCCAAGAGCTAGCTCCTGTGTTCACCCTGGTGATGGCATCAGCCGAAAATTGAAATTGTAGCATGTGCTGTTGGCATGCCATTGACTGCCTCTGCCGTTCCTGTCCTGCAGAGATGATGGTGTAGTATGGTTCTCTCTGGAAGAGGTTCTTGCTTATTTTTGTCTTCTAACAAAAGGTACAGGATGCATCAATGGTTGAAGACACTTCATTGCTTCTTGAAGAGGGAACTGTCTTAGAGGAACTGAACTTGAAGAACTGTCCTACTTTCACAGACAATTACTCTTTTCCCTTTTCTAACGAAAGCAGATTATTTCCATCAGTGGTGCTCAGCAGTATCTTTTATCATGCAGGAAGACATAGAACCAGTTCATAAATTAGTGCATCTGCCAACACTGGGGCCCTCTAAAAGTTTGGCATGTGAGGTGGGGCTCTCTTGTGCAATTTAGGTGTGAAATTTCTCCTTGAGAGTCGCAGAACTAGCTAGAATTGAAATGCTGACAGCTTTATTTACTTCTAGGCCTAGCACTGGTATTTGGGCTATATCCTTTGGATTTACTGGATGCTTTGATATGCAAAATTGCACTGCTGTCTTTTTTCTTGTTACTTGCAGAGGTGTGAATGACTCATTTTGCTGCCCTTGTCAAATGATATAGTCACAGATTCAGATTTTTGTTTGTGTTATTTTCATCCTTGCATGCTACATTCTGCACCTCTTCTGCTGAAATTCACCTGGGTAAAGACAAATGATCACTGCACATTTCAGGAAGACTTGCATTTACTGTGCTCACATTGAGCCAACCTGCTCAGTAGCAATGCTTTTTAGCTGAGACTCTGCATTGCATTATTATAACTGTTGTTTCTCTTGAAACATTGGCAATCTTATGTTTGTCCAGAGTATACTGGTAGATCTGTCCTTAGTCATTGTGGTGAAAATAGATTGGCGGGCACTACAGGGTTTTAATAGCAATGTGCATGAAGGAGATAGATAGAAGACAGTGATTATACTGTTGCATGATTCATTTCTTGTTCTGAAGTAGGTGTAATCTTCCATGATTGCAAAGGAAATTGAAACACAAAGAATTTCAGGAGTCCTTGGGGGCAGACTAGCCTCAGTTGCTCAGTGCACCCATGCAGCAGAAGGTTCCTTTCACTTCTGCCTAGATGAAGTGAGGATTGGGCTGGGAAAATCATATGTTAGAGAAGCTTTCAGTATTCAGGTCTAACCCAGGCAGACTCAGGGACTGCCTGAGAAAATGCACTGGTTTCCATGGAGTGGTATGCGATTGTACAATATTTGAGGTATAAGGGTGAAGCAAGTCTTTTCTGTTCCTCTTTTCCACACAGTTTGCTCAAAGAGTAAGGGACCTGCTAAAATGCATCTGGGAAGTAAAATATTAGTGGAGGTTTTCTTCCAGTCTCATCTCATGTGGCTAAGCCTGGCTTGAGATATTTTATCATCCTGTAGCGACTCAAAATAATACAGGTGTAACAGCTGTGCTTGCTGGAAAGGACAAAGGGCCACATATGGAGCTTAAAGGCTCAAGAACATTTACTACACAACAAAATGCACTTCCAGTGCATCTTACAGGAGATGCTGAAGTTGTTCATAAGTTATACATCTGAGAGAGCAGATGAGCCTGCAGTGAGTAATGTTCAACCTATGTAAGCCATGAGAGGAGAGGAGAGGAGAGGAGAGGAGGGGAGGGGAGGGGAGGGGAGGGAAGGGAAGGGAAGGGAAGGGAAGGGAAGGGAAGGGAAGGGAAGGAAACTGCGGCTTTCTTTCCTGGAAAGCAGAGTAGTGTTCAAAGGCTCTGAAGATGTTTTACTCTGTTGTACTTGATATGTAATTATGCATTTGGAAATAAAAAGATATTTACAATTGTGTGTTTTCTATTGTGAATTACTCTGAAATATAGAAGAACATAATTTTAATTTTATGAATATAGTCTTAGAATATACCCAAGGGCACCATTAACTAATGTAAAAGGGGAACCTTTCAATTAAAAGGTGATTTGTTGGGAAATCCAGAGGACTTTCATCCAGCATGTACACCTAGATACATATTTAATGGCAAGGTAACTTTAAGGACTAAAGGGTAAATTTTGTTTAATATGAAAGTGTGTGTTAATTTTTATGTTTATAGCATCTTAGAAACTAATGAAGCTACTTGAAAATTAGACCCCACTCAGTCTGACTGAGTGTTCAGGTATTCTAGCATAAATATTCATGGTAAATTTTTATCACAAATACAGATGCAAATAAAACAGATAACAAGAAAAGATGGATGGGGAGAGGAAAGGGGAAAAAATGACTGTAGATAAAAATTGCTTGCTATGAATTTATCTTGGCAGTGGATGTGAAAAGGAGCAGAACTGACCTGTAGCTTTTTTCTTAGTTCTTGGTGATGCTTTTACAGTCACCGAGTTGTATTACTTAATTTCAGTGGTAAAAAAGAGGTATTTTTCAGCAAAGCAGTAAAACCTGTTGTACAGGGCTGCTAAATGTTGTTCATTAGGTCTGTTCAGATCTATTTTGCAGTTCACACTGTTTGGAATATTTGGGACCAGGTTTTTGCCACTCTCTCTACAGTAACTTAAATATTAGGAGCCTGGTAGCATGTCAGTCTTTTCTTGGTTAGACTAAAAGAATTCCATTTCTTCAGCCTTGCACAGTCCTATTCTCCAGACCTCTTGTTCTTGTTTTTCTTTGAACCCTTGAGTTTTGCTCACACTTTTCTTGAAGTGGTATGTTCCATACTGAACGTCAATGTGTAGCACTGCGGTTTAATTTCTCCTACCTGTAAAACACACTAAGCCAAATGCTGCTTCAGCCCAAGCAGCCTTAATGTGTGTAATGTGGGCTAGCCATGCTCTCACGTGCTCTCTGAAACAGCAGCTCTCTAATGCCTGTGTATACATTTCATGAAATTGCGAAAATAGAGGAAATGGTAGCAAACTATTATGAATGGAATGCCCTTGCCTGCTTTTAGAATTACTAAATTATACAAAAGAATTAGAATATAAACGTGAAAGTAACTATCATCATGAAGTTATCAAATGACTTTTTGTGCAACAGTCTGTGCCAATAACATTAGAGCATTTTAAGTCAGTGAGACAGCTGTAAAGAAGGTAGAAAACAGGAGTATCAAAGTAAGAAGATACTGCATACAGATTTTTATATTCCAGTCTGTAAGTAACCTGAAAAGTCACTATGCCTCAAACACAGCAGGCAGCAAGCTCCTTCTTGCTTTGTAAAAGAAGGCAGCAAATGACTACAAGACTTAACTAGCCATTTTCCCTGTATAACAATTTTGCTACTGCAAGCACAGGGCCTACAGAAGAGCACTTTTCTGACCATGCCTCTATGGAAAGGAAAATTTGGAATAGAGAAACCCTGCTTTAGCCTAAATCTAGGTTCAAAGATCTAACGTATTTCTCTAAGCAGTAATTTAGAAATTGGGCATCATTCTGCTTAATAATGAAGTAAAATGAGAATATTTTTTAGAAGTCCTCTCTCAAATTGCATAAACTTATATGTTGATCTCGGAAAAAAGCCAGTTCCTAGGGTACTGCTATGATCATTGTCTTAAAGATGGACACTGATGGGTGAGTGTGCCTATTTAAGAGGTAGAAGACCCTTCAGATTTCAGGGAGTATTGCAGTTCTACAGAACTGTGCAGTTGTGCAGGCACTTCCACATCAGGAAGCTAGTATTCAGTGCACTGTGCTGGCTGGAGCCAATAAAGTTGTGAAGGAGGATAGCAGCTCCCTTAGCTTCATTAGTAAATCTTCACCTCTTCTGAAGCTAGCTACTCTACTGACTAATTAGAAAGTTCTTATTATTTATGAGAGACTTAATTTTCATTTAAAAACAAAACCAAAAATTTTAACATCTTCAAAGGAGAAACTACGTACAAAATTGCCTTGTTTATAAATTTGCATCATAATTTGAAACCACAAACAAAGCAAAACTCTTTCTAAACTTTCGTTTTCTCCAATTCAAAATAAAACAAACCCTTAATAAACAAACCTCAAGAACTCTATTCTGGGGGCAGCAATTCTGTGCACTTTCAAAAATCTTTAGTGAACCTCATCAAGCTTCGTATGCTTACTGAATCTGAGTTTATTGCATTCAGAATGAGACAAAAGCTAATGAACAGAATCCATTCTTTCCCCAACTTCTAATCATTAATGTCGCCCAGACTGTGTGCATTTTGTCATTGTCCATTCTTATTGCCTTGAATGTGGACTGATGGAGTATTTCTACATTTGCCCCCCAGTACACTATTTATCCAAAGGGAGAACAGTCAGATGCAATGTCCCTCACTTCTAGTGATTTATAGTGGCATGTGTTTACTATGTTACTGAATATTCTGCAATTTGATTTTATGTCTTCTCCTCTTATTTGTTAACTAATACTTCTGTTTACTCTTCTTGATGTATGTATTCTGCAGAGAGAAAAACAGTAGTAGAGACTTTGGGGGTTTCAAGGTCTTCTTAGCAGGGCCAGTCTTAAATACAAGAAATACAAGAGATTGTTTTCTTGTGAGGCCTTTCAGACTTGCCCCATTTATGCCTCATTCACTGTGCATAGAAGTGCAGTCTCTCGCCTATAATAAATGTGATGGAAATGAAGTTTGCCTGCCTTTGTATGCATGGTGATGTAAAAGGCTGTGCACAGCTGGTAAAGCAGATAAGGTGGTCTGTAGAAATCTGTTTGTATGAAGCAGCTATCCATCACTTACATGCTGGGATTGGTATTTTCAGGGTTGGATACACAGCAAGGGACCTGGAGTTGGTTAGGTGAGTTTATACAGAAGCATACTGTAAAACTTGTCTTCTGCAAAAGGGAGGCCCAGACTTCAGATTTTTTTCTTTTACGAATAAAATAACGAAGGATTCCTGGCATTACACATGCCCCAGAACAATGCTGTTTATTCATAGCTAACAGGTATTATTACCTCTTTCAATAGGATAATTTATGCTAGCAATAAATAATTCTCTTGTACTGAAAATATTGCTAGGGAGGCTGTCAGCTGGTAAAGAACACATTGCTCTTTAGGAGGAAGCAAATATCTATCAGTACTGACTGTCAGTTGGGATAGGGTTTTTCTGCTTTAGCATGACTTCTTTAATTCCTGCTGGAAAATTTGTCATCTCTGATGTCCAACCATTTTCCATAAAATCATCTTTTCTCTTTTTAAACAAAGTCTCATAGTTTAAGAAACCTTAAAACTCTCTTCTATTTACATGTTTCCAGATAATGTTGTATTTAACTGAAGTGTTCCTGTTTCTAGCACATTCAAATCAGCTTTTCCCAAAAGAAGCAATGCATAGCTGTGTTAGTGTGATGCAGGAAATCTTGGTTTTTGGTTCTGAGGTGCTAGTTAGAGCTAGCATTGAGTACAGAGGGAAAAAAATGGGTTCACAATGTTAGAATTAACTTTTGACAAGTACAGGACAACCTTTATGGAGGTGTCAGCTTGTGAATGAATGGAGTAATTAAATAAGAAAGCAATCAAAATGTAATATTAAAATATTTGCTCAACGTCTGATTCCTTCTGAAATGCACCTACTTCACCTTGTGGAATGTCATCCTAATACTTTAGATCTTCAGATTGAGACCCTACTTGTGTGAAGTTAATAAAATTGCAGCTGGCATCAACCGAAAGAAAAACCTCTTCTTCCCATCAATGCAAAGACCTCATATGTTAAGTTGTTAAGATCTCCGATAAAGAAATATTAATGGTGTAGAGTCTGATGTGCTCTTGACACGAATGTTTCAGACTTGGTTTCTCACGGGATATGTAGCTTATAGTTTATATTAAAGTTTAAAACTATATTGACCTCAATTAGCTGAGGATCTTGCCGAGCGGATCAAGTCCCTGAATGTGGAATTGATATGCCTGCCCCAGTAAACTGTACTTACCTAGAGTTTTCATCTCAAAGAAGAAAAGTTTTCATTTCTTCATCAGTGTATATACACATAAGCAGATCTGTTTGGTGAGGGAAAGCTATGTGCCTAAACTATGCCAAAGTTTGAACCAGAATGAACGAACTCCCTGCCAAATGGGACCAGTATGATTGATGTGCTGGGCTGTATGATTTTGAATTACTTCTGTTAACTGCAGTTTGAGTAGAGGAGAGCACTACCCTGGAAGATGATGCTAGACTCTTCTCAGTGGTATCCAGTGAAGGGACAAGAAGCAAAGGGCAGAAGTTGAAATACAAGAAATTACTTTTAAACATAAGAAAAAAAACTTCTTTACTGTAAGGGTCAACACTGGAACAGGTTGCCTAGAGAGACTGTGGAGTCTCCATCCTTGGAGATATTCAAAACCTGACTGGAAATGGCTTAGAGCAACCTGACCTTGCTTTGAGCAGGGAGGTTGCTTATTCAGTGGAATGGACTTGTGTGACAGAGGTTCAACTTTCAGCTCTGTGGCACTCCAGCTTTCCAGGCTGGGTCAAGGTCAAAGTACCAGAGTACTCAGGCACTGCAGCACTCCTGAGGTCACTCAGCTATTGCTGTGTCCATGTTCCCATTGCTAAGTATGTATAATGCCCTGTAATTGCTAATGCCACCAACTGCTCTAAGTTCAACCCATATTAAAGCCATTGACCTGGATTGTTCATGCAAGATGGCTTGCCTTTGGATCCTGTCCTCCTGAGTGAGTGCTGAGGTAAACATGACCCTGGATTCAGTGTAGAGGGGTTGATCTGGAGCAGGGAGTTGAGCCAGGTTCTTTGGCATCCTAGATGTGCCCACATTTATGAGCTATGAACTGTGAGATAGTCTTGGATAAGTAATTTGAAACACAGAGCTATACCTACTCTACAACAGAGTAGGTATCACTGCAATGTCATTGGATTCCCCTTTAATACTATTGTTTTGTATTGTGAAACATCCTTCTAGTTTATGCCAAGGTACTCCAACAATGTGTATTTTTAGTAACCATCTGCAAACAGACAAGAGAGGTGCCTGAGGACTGGAAAAAAGCCAATGTCACCACAGTCTTCAAAAAGGGCAAGAAGGGGGGACCCAGGGAACTACAGGCCAGTCAGCCTCACTGCCATCCCTGGAAAGGTGATGGAGCAGCTCATCCTGGAAGCCATCTCCAAGCATATGGAGGAAAAGAAGGTGATCAGGAGTAGTCAGCATGGCTTCACCAAGGGGAAATCATGCCTAACCAATCTGATAGCCTTCTATGATGGAATGACTGGCTGGGTAGATGAAAGGAGAGCAGTGGATATTGTCTATCTTAACTTCAGCAAGGCTTTTGACACTGTCTCCCATAACATCCTCATAGACAAGCTCAGGAAGTGTGGGCTAGATGAGTGGACAGTGAGGTGGATTGAGAACTGGCTGAATGGCAGAGCTCAGAGGGTTGTGATCAGTGGCACAGAGTTTAGCTGGAGGCCTGTAGCTAGCAGTGTCCCCCGGGGGTCAGTACTGGGTTCAGTCTTGTTCAACTTCTTCATCTATGACCTGGATGAAGGCACAGAGTGCACCCTCAGCAAGTTTGCYGACGATACAAAACTGGGAGGAGTGGCTGATACACCAGAGGGCTGTGCTGCCATTCAGAGAGACYTGGACAGGCTGSAGAGGTGGGCGGAGAGGAACCTCCTGAAGTTCAACAAAGGCAAGTGCAGGGTCCTGCACCTAGGGAGGAATAACCCCATGCAGCAGTACAGGYTGGGGGTTGACCTGCTGGARAGCAGCYCTGCGGAGAAGGACCTGGGAGTGCTGGTGGACACCAAGTTAAGCATGAGGCAGCAATGTGSCCTTGTGGCCAAGAAGGCCAATGGTATCCTGGGCTGCATCAGGAAGAGTGTTGCCAGCAGGTCGAGGGAGGTGATTCTCCCCCTCTACTCAGCCCTGGTGAGGCCACATCTGGAGTRCTGYGTCCAGTTCTGGGCTCCCCAGTACAAGAGGGATGTGGCACTACTGGAGAGAGTCCAGCGGAGGGCTATGAAGATGATTAGGGGACTGGAGCATCTCTCTTATGAGGAAAGGCTGAGAGAGCTGGGCCTGTTTAGCTTGGAGAAGAGAAGGCTGAGAGGAGATCTTATCAACGTGTACAAGTATCTGAAGGGAGGGTGTCGAGAGGATGGGACCAGACTCTTTTCAGTGGTGCCGAGCGACAGGACGTGAGGCAACGGGCACAAACTGAAACACAGACAGTTCCATCTGAACATGAGGAAAAACTTTTTCACTGTGAGGGTGACAGAGCACTGGCACAGGTTGCCCAGAGAGGTGGTGGAGTCTCCTTCTCTGGGGATATTCAAAACACGCCTGGATGCAATCCTGTGCAATGTGCTCTAGGTGACCCTGCTTGAGCAGGGGGGTTGGACTAGATGATCTCCAGAGGTCCCTTTCAACCTCAGCGATTCTGTGATTCTGTAATAGCAGTGATAATTTTCATAAACAAGAATTTTTAATGATTGAAGGAACTTGGAAATATGGTATGAAATTCTAACACCCTCATAGATCTGAGAGTTTTGCCATTGACTTCATTGTGAATTTTTCTTCATTCTTGATTTTTTGAAACTAAAAAGGTTCCTCCCCCCCACCCCCAAGGAACAGCATCTTACCAGACAGTTTAAGCTTCAAAGTCAGTCTCACAAAAAAAACTGTATGATAAAAGGAGCAGGTATCCATGGTGACCAGCAATTTCCCATCTTTTGTTCTCTGTTCTACAGAGAAAGTAAAATAGTGTCTCACTATTTTGCCTAATGGCTACTTTTTGAAAAAGACGAGATAAACTGCAAAATGTCAGAGGTGAGTTATAATTTAGTGGCTAAAAATATTAGCTAAACTCATCTCTAGCAAGCCACCATCTTTAATGGAATCCTCTTTTTGATGAATTTATTTCATTCTAAATAAAAATAAGATAATGTAAGATAATACATAGGAATAGGTAAATTCCCTTTATTGTCTGTTTGAATTCAGTCAAGATTGTGCATTAGAGTAAGCACAGGATCAAGAAAAATCAACACAAACATCTGCAGTTTCCTTACTTCTGCTGGGGAGGTTGTTGCAAATTCTACTGATGTAGAACTGAATTCTAATTGATATCATCTTTGATTCCTTTCATCCTGAACCCAGTGTCAGAACTGCAACAGAAAATATCAAGTTCATGTTAAAATCATTATCCTATTAAAATTATATTCATGCAAAGATTATTTTACACTTCTGGCTTGCTTTGTGTGAGACCTGCAGGTTCTAATTTTCTCACTCTTTATTTTTTTTTTTTTTGCCTCTGATGCACAATTTTATAAGACAGAGAAAATGTTCAGCAGCTGAAACTTAGATGGCATTTCTCCATGCTGTACTACAAACATTTACAGAGAACTCCTTAGGTATGCTTGGTGAAATAAAAGTAGAAATAAGAAAAACCCTTTTTAGATGAAGAAAAGTAAACCCTGGAACAAATTGTCAAGGAACTTAAGCATTTGCACAAACACTGAAGTCTTCTAAATGAGCTGTTATGGTTAGATTACCATAGACTCAGGAATTCCTGTGTCCTGAACCTTGATGAAAGAATACAATCTCAGTAGGATATACTCTGTAGATATGTATGAGTTCTTCATTTGCCCTCCTCTCATACTCTTTTCTGGCTACACCTTTCCCAGTGGCTACTGGCCATAGATGAAGACAGGATACTGGGCTGAATGGACCTCTGGCCTGACCAAATGCCAGCTGTTCCTGGGATCTTCAACATTTAAATCTTCAGTCCTGTAAATTAACATAGCTTCAGCAAACCAGTGGAGCTGATTTACACTGCCGAATTACCTAACCATATTCATAGCTTAATCATTAATCATAGATCATCATTTAGCTATTGTCATTAACCAATACCATGGTCATAATCATAACCATAGTTTAACTATTGCCATTAACCATGACCATGGTTAAGCATTTAACCATAGAGCTTCATGGTTTAAAAGAGTGGATGGTAGTTCTAAAGTTTATGCCGTCTGAAAGGAAAAGGGAACTTCTGTCTTTTACATTTTCTCACTCCTTAGGCATAAAGATGTTCCTGGCACTTCCTGTCATGCTATTGAAGTCAACAGATGAAAGATTCACAGGAGGCTTGCTGTGCTTGAAATGTGCAGGACTGGACATGGAAAAAGGGACTGGTTTGGTGAGGTAGGGAGGCATTGTTTTAACACATGGAAAACCATTTGTCTTTAAAAGATATAATGTGTTTTCTTGACATTTGAAATATTTAATTAGCTTCTGGTCATCCATAACATATTGTATTTTCACTCTATATCCATAGCATTGGTTGGAGTGACAGTGTAGTCTTTCAGTATTGTTTTATTAAATGAACAAATTTGAATACAGCTTTGTATAAATTACTACATATTCTTAACTCTTGCATACAACTGAGAATAAGATATGGTTTAGAATTTGTATAGAAAAAAATATTGTATGCTATGACTTTGAAGAATTCTGAAATGAGAACTGAGAATAAATCATTTTATTGTTATCCATCCTAGAAAAAAGAGACTGATGCTGATAGCAGTTGATGAGAGTTGGTCACTTTCATATCAGTGAATGTAGGGAAAACAAGGTTGCGAGCTTTACCTTTTGATATTCTAATCTTCTAACACTATAGAAGATGTTACAGTGGAATAGAGCAGCTTTTGATAGTATTACAAGCGTCCTTTATGTGAGGTTTTTCATCCTCTAGAATTTAAAGAAACTTTTCTGTAAACTGAAGATGAGAAATTGAGGAACAAATACTGCTGTCCTTGACAGAGCCGGGAAATGGGAGTGTGTGCTTGAGTGCAATTAGTGTTGCAGTCTGACCACTTTGATCAGTCTTTTAAGTACAGAAGGTAGATTACTGGCAAACAAAGATTGTTAAGTCTGCAGTGTCTGGCTAGTGAATCTGAAGTCAATGTCTGCTTTTAAATAAATGGGACTATTAGAACTCAACAAATTTGTCACCACACATAGACATGGGCTTAYGGCAAACTATTCTGGTAGATATAGCCCTTTCAAATTGGTTGTGAAATAAAATGAATGCTCTTCAGATCTCCAAAACCAAAATAAAAAGTTCTGCAGAAATCCACACCCCAATCTTTTAGCACAAGATCTCCCTGTCTCCACTTAGCTTACTTTTTTTCAGAAACCTCTTGCTATGGGACAGTTCAATCTGGTTTTGATTCCAAGTAATTTACTTCCCTCCAGATTCCAGATGCTCAGAAAACTAATGCTCCTCCTAATCTTTTTGTTTGCTCTACGGCAAAGTATTTTGCAGATATTCCCATCTTTCTCCTAATAACTCTCAAATAACTTTTCATGGAGAAGCCATGATGCTGGAGATGCCCAAACAGCCAGCTTTGTGGCAACAGTTTTGAGACTTTCAACTTTTTCCTCACAAAGTGATATTCTCTGGTATTATTATACAGAAAATCCATTTTCACAATTATGTTTCCTGTGCATTATAGTTGGAATTTACTCAAAGCAGGTGAAAAGCAAGGAAAGCAATGCTTTGCATGAACATTCTTTGTAGTGCCCATAGCTGTTTCGTGGCTGTAAATTGTCAATATCATTATGGAATCACACAGGAAACTAAAACTTCTTGCTTACTGTATGTCTTCAGAGGACAATTGCTCAGCAATAAACAGTGGATAGTAAATACTTAAAATGAAACCCTGGGGAACAGAAAGGAGCTTAAAAGTGAATTACACAAACTATTCTATGAATATAGACAGTTTCTGAGCCAAAGACAAGGTAGAATTCATAGTGAATAATCTTTTCAATAAATAATTTAGCTGGTGCTCATAATGTTAAAGGCCTTACAGATGCTTTTGAAAAGTCACTCCCACACATGGTATGAACTTCTGAAAAATAAAGTGAAGGCCCCCTTCTCCTTTTAGAGTATTTGCTTTGATGGGGACTAAAGCCAAGAGACCTTTGTGCAATGTGTTAAGACTTCAGCTTGGTTTGCTCTTTATCCAGACATGCAACATGTTTAGAATCCAAATAGAGCACCCAGTATTGGGGTTATTAGAGGAAGTTTCTGTTCCACCCAATTACATACACGCTGATGCATTGCCTTGACATTCACATGGTGCCACAATCAGCTCCAGGCTGCTTCAGTTAACATTTTCAACAGTGTTCCCATCCTTCTTTTCCCTTTTCGTAGCCTCAGAGGGAAATAAAAAACCTGCAACATGTAGGTTGTAATAAATTCACTGGAAGACTTTTCCCAGAGCATGCTGAAGATGAAAAACTGTGGAACATTTTATTTCAGAGGATGGGGAAAGTATTTGGATGCCTAAAGTGAATGAATGGCATATTTTTGTCCTCAGGCCTCAGAATCAGAATAATAAGACAGTGACTCATTTTTAGAACAACAGCTTGTCAGATCTAGCCTTCCTATTGTTGAAACAAAGTACTATTTTGTTATCTGATTAAGTCCTCAAAATGAAAAACATTTGCCAGAAAGGAATATTCATTTATCATACTAAATGTTGAGCTTTAGAAGTGTGGAAATATGTCTCTTTGATCAAGGAGCTGAACTTGACATTGGAGAATTGCTCTAAGCCCTGTGTGAAAATCAGTAGCAGGTGTATGTTAGCAAGCTGCTGATGATTTTTTCCTTCAGCGTCAATATATTAATTGCTTGAGTGTTTTGCCTAAAGAGCATCATATCTGTAGCTAGGCCATAATACCCTGGAACTCAGTCAGTATGGGAGCATAAAAGACAATAGGTCTGGATTTTCTGAATACAGTTGTCTTAACTCACAGTGACTGCAGAAGGACTCAGCAAGTCTGAAACTAGTTGCCTGTGAAGGGGGAACAGAAGTGCAGTGTGAGTTAGGTCTTCCAGACAACCTGGTGTTGGGAGGCCTAGTACATTAGAATGAGTCAATACCCTTTAACAGTATACAGCTGCTATTTTTAAGCTGAAATATTTCCTTGACATCTCGGAACCTTTGTTCCACTGCTGGGCTCAACACTCCACTGCTGTCTCAAAATGCTATAGTAAATACCTAATAAAAAGGATCTGGAGTCAAACAGAACACTGTGCAGCAATATGGAAGCTTATATCTACTCTATTTTCTACTCAGATCTCTCAGGTATTTGCATCTCTTCTCTTTGATGAAACATTGATTTATTCCATTCATAGTCCCCATTCTATTAATTCAGTTAACATACTCCATGTCATTCTGGGATATGCAGTTTAACCTCTACTTTCCTGACTGAAGCCTTGTTTCTTTTCTAGAACACGTCTATCTGATATGTTTAAGCATCTAGAGGATGACTTTGGGATATTTGGGTGATAAGGAAGATCATGGTGTCACAGTCAAGCTTCTGAAAGAATATTTTGTTGTGTAGTGAAAATTGAGAGAGCTAGGGAGACAGATTTATGGAGAATAGGAAGCAATTCTTCAAAGTCTTTCCAAAAGTTATAAACAATCAGGAAGGTTCTCCTTCCAAACAGCTGCCGTATGCTTTTTGATTCCTCATACCTTCCGTATTGGTTTGAAGATTTAATTAAACTTTAATATTACACCAAATGTTTAGATTTTCATGAAATATTTGATCATGCACTAAACTCTTATAAAAATGCAATACCACAATTATAAAAAATTGAAATTAGTGTTGTACTTCCCATTTCATATCTGAGAAGTTTACTTTCATGAGATTGTACTGAATTTATCATTGTGATGGTTTAGGTTTTCTTTAATTTCATGAAATGTCTCTACTACACATTATGAATATCTCTGTAATACTTACCATTATTCTGCATGTAATGCAGTGCTATGAAACTTTTACATAAGGTGTAGACTGGTTATTTAATTACAATTTTATGTATATTTCATGAAAAATTCATGGAGTTTTTTTTTTATTTTACATTAAATATTTCCTAAATATTTCAGTGAAATCTGATGAAATTGAGAAACAAAGGGCTATACTTTGGGAATGGAACTATTGCTGTTGCACTTGTTTTCAGCTGGTCATTTTTTAAAACTTTTCATTTTTGAAACAATTTAGAAACAAAACAGCAGTTTGAAGTCCAACTGGTTTTCCTTGGGGATCAGAAATGGGGCCAAATAGGTCTTTGTTGATGACTTGGCTGAAGAGTTGGAGCTGACTTTGTGGATGACGTTAATTTGGGAAGAGCAGTCAGTGTGCTGTATGACAGGGCTGCTATTCAGAGGGACCTTAAAGGCTGGAGAAATGGGCTGACAGAGACTTCAAGATAAATAAAGGCAAATGCAAAGTCCTGCATTTAGGATGGACTAACTCCATGCAGAGCATACAGGTTCAGCATTGGATGGATAGAAAGTGGCTTTGCAGAAAAGGACATGGAGGGCCTGGCAGAAGGCAAGATGAACATGAGTCAGCAGCAAGCCCTTGCAGCTGTGAAGGCTGAACACCTACTGTGCTGCACAAGCAAGTGTGCAGCCAGCAGGCCAAGGAAAGCAATTCTTTGCCTCTATTCAGCACTTGTGATACTGCATCTGGAGTACTGTGTCCAGTTTTGGTTTCCCCTGCAAAAGAAAGACATTGATAGATGGAATAAGTCCAGTGGAGGCCCATCAAGATGATTAGAGGAGATCTCGACGCAGAATGAGAGACTAGGCAAATTGGCTTTGCTTAGCCTGAAGAGAGGCTTGGGGTGAGGGATCTAACTGCAGTCTTCCACCATCTAAAAGAGAGTGTAATATAAAAGAAGGAGCCAGACTATTCCTCAAGAGTGAAAGGACGAGAGGCAACTCGCAGTCATTATTTGCAGCAAGGGAAATTTCTGTTGGACATAAGGAAACCATTTTTGGCAATGAGTGGTCAATCACTGGAGCAGGTGCTCAGAGAGGTTGTGGAATTTCCATCTCTGGAAATGCTTAACTTGCCTGGGGACAGCCCTGAGCAACCAGATGTAAATCAGAAGTTTTATTTTGCTTTGAAATTAGCCCTGTTTTGAGCTGGGTGTTGGATTAAATCTCCAGAAGTCCTTTCCAACGTAAATTGTTCTATGATCTTGTAGGATCTTCTTCAAGATGCTTTGGATCAGGAATCAGGTAGAATGAGAAATGAGCAGGCTTTAATCTTTATTACCTTCTTGACCAAAGGACCAATTTAGTCCAGCACCATTCATTCTTTCTTTTTCTTTCAATGCTTTCTTTCTTTTCTTGCTCTTTTCCTTTCTTTGAGGCATGTTCAAAAAGCATATGCTCCAACAGGGAGTAGTATGAGTCAGGTGATAAGCAGCAGTAAAGAGTTGAGGTAAACTGCTGTAAGTAGATTAAAGAAAATGATCCCTCCCTATTGAACTCTTTCTAACTTTAAACAACAGATGATACCATTCATGACTTGAATATAAAAATATACTAATAACTTTATTATATCTTCCAACATTAGCCATCCAAACAATATATCTCTGTGTCTCTACTAGCCAAATTATTTAATATTTTAGATCACGTTATCTTGTGTATTCAGTTGAAACCATTCAATTTTTTTTCTCCTTCCTTGTCTCCTGTTATTAATTTGGGAAATGATCTGTATGTTTGGCAAAGAATAAGCACCATGTCAGCATGTTTCTACCTTTTCTAATCTCAGATCAAGTCTCTGTAGACTGAAAATACTGTAAAAGCATGTAGCAACATCTCTAGACCATCCGAAAAATCCTGAACATCAGAGAAAGGAATCAATATTTCAATTGCTTTTTGTTGCTCACAATCAGTGGAATAGTGGAATAGTGGTCCCTCTAAATAGAAAAATTGAGTGTGGAAATGTTTTACACTCTTTAATACAGACACCCATTAATTTAATGAAAACTAACTAATTTAGCATCTAGAAGAAAGCAAGGGTGATGAGCTATTTAACTAAATCATTAGAGGATAAAAGTTTCTCATCTTCTAACATATCTTTCCAGGATATTGCTTACATATGTCAGCAGTTTTGTAAGCGACCTTAAAGATGCTGTAAGACTGGTAAATCTTCAGCCGTTGCATGTGGTGAAAATATATATATATATAAAAAGAGGATCTTTTTCCTCAATAAACTTTTTTTTTTAGCTTTCTTCCTAGACCTGTAATTAACTGTTAATGTCTTCATAATCCTTCTTTTGATAATTAGGTAGAAGAAAATTTTGTGTTCTCCTATTCACCCTTAGCATATGCTTAATTGTACTCATAAATATATGGTTAATCTTATTGCTGCTGTAATTATCATTCTTATTCTAAATTTTGTTTCCTAACAGATTGTTATTTGTCTGCACCGATGGTATTTTTGTCAGATTCATCTGGCTGCCCTGAAGGGCAATTTAATACCAAAACTGGATAATATGATATAGATATATCAGAAAAAATCATCTGAATTAAGGACAGGGATAAGAAATGACATTTAAAAATATCAATTGATACTTTCCAGGAGAGAAAGGATAGTTGTTAGTTCTGCTTTTGAAGCTTCTGGAAGAATTCTGGGGGTTAAAAAAATCAAAAACTACAGCTTGTCTAAGCAAGAAATAGAGAATATTCTCTTTGAATAGAGAATTCAATTAACTTCTGATCTTACTGGCTATCACCAGCTTGTGATTTAAACTTTTCTATGAGAATAACAGCTTAGTTGCAGAGTCAGTTTCTGGGGAAGAGATGACGTAAAGGAGAAAAATGAGTCAGAGTTTTCTCCATCTCTGCCAATGACTTGTTGCTCTTTCTATTAAGGAAGGGGTGCTGCAAGAGGCAATCGTGGCAACGTAACCAGAGTGTCCTTCTATGGCTCTGCTTATGCATGAATTGTCTTTATTTGTCCCTTTTGTTCATATATTGGTGCCTTGATTAGTTTTTCCATGCCCTGATTTCATGCTTCTGACTTTATTTCCTTCCTTTCTGCATTCTCCTTTTGTTGGTAGCAGTTAATGTCTTCTAAATCTCCCCCAACACTTGTTTCAAAGAGACTGCATTTCAGGCATTTTTGCTGACAATTTCCCAGGCTTCTTTATCTAGTGAAGCTTTCCCCAGTAGCCTTGTCTACTTCTACCCAAAGAGAGCTAGATCTAGTACCTCTAAAACTGTAAGGAAGAAATTTGGGAAGAAGGGAAGGAAACAGTGACTTGTATATGCCTCTTTTCCCCATGCAAAGGAAGGGATACTAACTAGTGCAGTGTTACCTGCACACTCTTAAGGATGTGTAAACAATTGTTGATAGATTAGGAAAGCATGAAATCCGATGACACCCAACATTTTGATCATTCTAAAGTAGGCAATTTTATTAATTTCTTGGACTTGTAAGAAAAGACCATTCATTACTTTGCCATTTATTGGGGTGTTCTGTTTAGTTTTCAAATGACTTCCTTTTCCTCTTAATGCCATACCTCTTTTGAACAATTTATCCCATGCCTCATTGCAAAGTCTGTAGTAACTTCAGTATATTTAGTACTAGAAATAAGGCATCTAAGGAATCTATTTTAATATTAGTTAGCAGTTGCATTAGCTGAGCATGAGAAATTCAATCCATGTTATTTCCAGTAGGCTAAAATACACTGCCAACTTAGATCTGTTTGTTCTATTACTTCGAGTATCTTCCTCACCAATTGCACTCATGTGCAACCAAAGACTTGGGCATAATGTTTAATGTAAATATTATCATAAACATGCCTGTGGCTGTGTATGTAATAATTAACTAGATCCATGTTCTTCTTTAACGAGCCAAAAAACTTCTGTTCTGAAAACTCTCAAAGTTTTGCAATGCATTTAGAAGACTATAATTAATAATGAAAATTCATAGAAAATTCACGTGCAATTTAGATATTTTAATGTTTATATAGTAAATTTAAGAATATTTAACTTTTCAGTATGCCCTAGCTTTCATAGTTCACATGTAAGATGAGTAGATAGTTAATGATTCTATTACCCTTTCCAGAAAATAATAATATAAGGTCCTACTTTTCCTAAATGCAATATCTGGAAAATCCTGGGGACTGGTACATACAAGGTTGAATCCCTTAGTGAATGACAGGGTCACAGTTCTGTGGGAAACCTAGGATTATGGCTGTCTGCTCTGACATTCCTTTGGTCAAGTTCTCTTTCTGTTTTGCTGGGGTAATTTAAATAAAATGAAAACAACTTAGATATATAGCAGCACAAAATTGAAAACGGAATTTAGCCCTTTCATGTTAGAGGTTAAACATGTAAAAAAGTTAAGAGGTCTCTCTGTTTTCTACTTAAATATTGATTTGTCCCCACACACCCCTTCCCCAAGCATAGAATTTTTTTAGTGACAATTGAAAGTATTTGCCATATTGGCAATTCTTTGTTTCTAGTAGAATAATAGCACTGAGGGCAGAATCACGAGTATGTGTGCAGATAGAAAACACACTGATTTGCTAACAGCACAGTCTGTGATGCTTTTAACATGACAGAAAGCATTAAAAGAATTGGAGAAAGGAAAAATGTATATGACAAAATCAAGGGTTATGGGAAATGCTAAAATCCAAAGGAAATATTATTTGTAATATAACTCTTTTTGGTTTTTTTGCCTACTGTTTTTTATTGGTCAGTTATTGAATTGCTTGAGGCCTACATATTGACTGAAAAATAAAAATTGGAACAACTTATTCAACTCTGTTGTTGCTTGAAATGTTAAAGCTACTTCTGGTAAACAAGTCTTTTTTAAGGCACTACTGAGATGGTGCAGAAAACTTTGCTAAAAGAATTGAATAACTTTATCACCTAGAAGGGGAGAGAGAAGAGATGTGCAACCTAAACATTCATAAATATTCATGAAGTGTGAACTCAGTCCTGATGTTCATACCTTTTTCCACACACTTCAGAGATCAAACTGTCTTTATAATTTGCATTGCAAGTGATACCCTTCCTGTTCTCTCTCTGTCCAGGGCACTGAACAGTCAGAAGAACATACACAGTTCATCTCTTCAACTGAAAACATGCACTGTCCTGTAGGAACATAAAGGAAGCACATCTATGATCTGCTAAGAGGCAATCCCTCCCTAAAGGCAAGACAATACTTCATGGTCCTGAAATCTCATTTAGCTATATTCTTCACATTTAGCTACATTCTTCACAAGAATATTATATTCTTCACAATTTGGCTTCATGTGTGTTATGTTTGAGCAGAATTTGTCCTTTACAAAGTTAGGTGGCTGGACTTTGCTCAGAAATGACATAGGAATTAAAATCAGTCAATGCCAAAGAAATCCTAAGTCGTCTGTTCAACATCTGTACCTTTTGCAAGAGTCTCTGTAGAAGCGGAGAAGCCAATTTTAATTATCAAGTTGAGGGAAACTATGTAGTGCAAGCCAGTTCTGACCTGCTTGGGGTTGGGTAGTTTCACCATAAAGCGCTTGAAGATCTCTAGTCTCTGATCCATTCTAGTTCTTTGGACTTTCTCTCAGCCATGTACCCCTCCTGAGGGGCTTCCTCTGACTTGGACCTTTGATTTTATTCAGGATCTGCCTCATGCAGCTCCTCAAGTGACCAACATTGTGCCAGTTATGCTTCTTGGGTGAAGTCTTGAATTTCCCTACTTTTTGGAACAAATCTATAGGTTGTTAGGCCCCACTTTTACTACAGGAGGCTTTGAGATACATGCTTTACAGAAGCAAAATGTAGTGACTTGAGAGAGAAGAGTACTGAGACAAAAAAATGCCAAGTGCTTGCCAGGTATATGTAATGACTGAAGTAGGCCTCATTTTTTAGAGACATCCTTCCAGGATTGAAGTATTTTTTGCCTCTGAAATACAGCCTGCTTCTCATCTACTGCTTTTCATCCTTGCTATTGTCAAAGGTTTTGCTGCCTCAGATCTCCTAGCTGACAACTCAGTTCTTTCTCCAAAACCTGGAATTATCAAGTCCAGACTGCTCAGGGTCAAAACATCACAGGTATTGGTATTTATACTGCTGGTTAAGCACTAGTTTGTCAAGCAAACAGGAGTTTTGTATCTAGTGGTGAGGAGGCTGACATTAATTCTTTGAGTGCCTACCTCTGATTTTATTGCTTTGTGTAGCAAAATAGAACAGTATGATAACATTGATGAGCGACCTTCATAGCACGACAAACATGATAGTCAGAAAAAAGCAAAGAACGTTTATTAAGTGCCATGTCTCTGTACATAGATCTAATTGTACAGTGAGATTGTTACATCCCCTTCAACCATTGATGAGACAGGAGAAGATTTAAATAGGATGAATGTGACCCAAAGAGTTTGTGACTCAACCACACCACATAATAATGTGTATTAACTGAATATCAGTTATGGATTTTTAAAGACATTCTGTGACTCATTACAGTATTGAATCCAATTTTCAAGGTATTTTTATAGTCCTGTTCCAGGGATGCTTAACTTTACATATGTCACCGAGTGCTGCTTGAACTGCATGAAGATACTTGGAATGATAAGGATTGGCAAGCTCATTCCTATGTTCCTAGTTTAAATAATTAAAAAGGGTACATAACCAGGAATTAGCAGCAATTAACGTTACTTAACCATTCCTAATAATTTAACCAAATAATAACCATTAGTGGCAACATCTAAAATTAAAATGGCGTTAGTGAATGTGTCTGGTGTGCTGCATACATAGAATGATGAGAAGATACTTTCAATGTTATAAAGTCAGTCTTGGCTTCTCAATTTCCAAAGTTCCCACTGAATTTCAAGCCTAGTAAAATTTATGAACTGTCATAAGCATTGCTTAATTAAGGAGACCCGTATTTTCAGTAAGGCTTAAGATGAAGATTTGCTTAAATTCCTTATTAAAGTTGGACAAGTACAACTGCTTCCTCAAAGACATATTACTGATGTGTGTACAAACAAGGACTAAAAAACTGAGATTATAAAAAGTGTTGAACTGTAGTTATGGGTGAATGGGCCATAATATAGCAAGAAGGGAAATATATACATAACCTCTTGAAGAACTGGGTGGTGATGTTGGGGGGGGTTCTGGCACAAAGTATTTCACTGAAGGCAAATCTTGCTCCGGCGCAAAAAACTCAAATATTATCAGGCTGGATTTGGCACCCCACTTACAAAAGACATCAGTATAGGTGCATAAATTAAGCACATAATAATCAATAAGTATGATGAAAAGCACTGTCCTACAGTGATTATCAGTCCAATTTCAAAGCTGTGTGCTTTGAGTGCACACAGCTTTTGAGTGATGCACAAAAAAGAAACCCCTTTTTACAGATGAAGAAAGTGAACACACAAATGTGAAATGCTTTACTCAGGATGCTAATAGGTACCATTATGGCATAAATGTTCTCATTGAGTAGTATCCAAGTTCAAAAAAAAGGAAAGATTGGAGTGATGAACTAAGAATTTTCCCCATGGCTGACTCTTGATTCTTCTTTTCTGAGTTGATGACATTATATGTAGCTCCCTGTTGCTTCCTTGATGATCAGATTAATAATTGTGACAACAGTTTCTAAAGACATCATGTGGCCTCAGAATGAGACTGTTTTTGTTAAGCTCTACTTCTGTTTTGTCTCTTTTACATAAAGGATCTGCAGAAAATCAAAACAATTTTTTCATAGTAATGGAAAATGCCAAACACTTTTTCTACTCTGTGACTATATCAGAATCTGAGTAGGGCCTAACAGTCAGTATCAAGGAGCTAATTAACTTTCTTGAGTATTAACTGTGACTTTAAAGCAAAGAACATCCCTAGAGAAGAGTCTTTACACAGGTGTCCCATGAGTTCTTTAACTTCCTAAAGGTGTCTGGAGAGTCCAGAGAAAAAAATGTATATCTATAGTGTATAAACATTGACTGTGCAGCTTCGGGAGTCCCAACCCCCTGCAGCAGTGGAGTTGCCGGAGGGCTCTGTGCCGTGTGAAATGGTACATCATAACATTGTAGAAGAAGACTGGAAACTGGTCACTGCTCGTGGGAGGAGAAAGGCTCCTACTCCTCCTGAAGACCTGAAGCTGAAGAACAGGTTTAGTGCCCTCCAGGATGAGGAGGAGATGGGCATGGCTGCAAGGGAAGTACCTGGGACAACAGACCCTGTGCCTTGCCGGAACGCCCGGAAAAAGCGGCGGGTGATTGTTGTGGGGGACTCCCTGCTACAGGGGACGGAGGCATCTATCTGCCGACCTGACCTCTTGTCTAGAGAGGCTTGTGGCCTGCCGGGGGCTCGTGTGAGAGATGTCATGCAAAGACTGCCCAGCCTATTATGCTGATTAGAAGAAGTCTTCTGAGTTCTGCTCTTGGAGTCTGAAGAGAATTTCCCTGAATCTAAACATATTAACTACAAAACTATTCATTATTGGTTTTTCTCCTTTCTTCTTTCTTTCCCTACATAGAAGAAGGCAAACAGTTAAGAAGAAAATTTGTTTTTCATTTTCCTTTTGTAATTGCTCTTTAGCAAGCCATCAGAGGAGTCAGCCATAGGTCTGAACCTAAGAGAAGAACCATATCGAATGATATCATCAAATCATCATCATATCATCAAATGATATGAATAATATTTCCAGAAGTAAGGGTAGTGAGATTTTTTTTGAATGCTTAATCAAGTACATTTAAAGGGAAGGGGACAGAAGATATTTTTCACATGAAAGAAGAATGTGGAAAAAAAATCTGGAGTACCTAAAAGATGGTGCCTAGTCATTTTGAAGGGAGGGTTTGGAAGCTTTTCTTTGGAGTATGAGCATAAGAACCTGAGAATGGTTTAAAAAGAGGTTTGATGGGAAATAAGACATTGCATTCTGCACTTCTGTACCAGATAAGGATATATACAACCTTTTGAAATACAAATGCAGAAGGATTTAGAAATACAGAACATTTTTTAGGAGAGCTGATGTATTTCACCACTTTGAACAATGCTCTCCACAATGCTCTCTTTCACAGACATTTAATGTACTTCATTATGGACAGAAAAGAAAAACTAGAAAAGAAAACTACAGCTCAGTCAGTCTATGTCATCTTCAGACATGTGCTTCCTGAGATGCAAGATGGTGTTTTTACATTTGTTATGGTAATACTCTGTCACCTAAGTAAAACAATGACTCTTCTTCTGTTTGTACTGTGTCCAGAAATAGACATGGTTCCAGCCCCAGAGAATAACAAAGTTAACTGTGTCATCCTTTTTTGTCCAAATCATTTACTAGGAAAAAAGTATTTTGAAGATACCACCAGAGCTGTTTTTCAGACCTTGTCTAGTCACTTGCACTTTTGCCTTTATTGCAGATACCAACTGAAATCAGTCTTATCTTATAGCATACCTACATAGAAACTAGATAATTAAATACATTTGATTTGAGTACTAAGTTTAATTAAATGCAATTAAATCACCATTGAGAGCATGAGTGGCAATGTATTCATCATTCACAAGACAGGTTATGTTGGCCACACTAAAGGATGAAGTTTATTATTAGAATGTATGCAGTAGAGGCTGCATTAATGAAAATTTCATATTGTCATCCCCTACTAAGAGGGAAATGAAAACTTACTCTCCAAAAGAAGTCTTTCTGATTTTCATGATAGACATGACCAATATAGGAAACTGTTAATAATAAATATCCAGGACTAAAATCTTCCATTCAGACAGAATAGGTCAGCTAAGATTTCAAATTAACAAGCATTCAGATCAGCTATCTGAGTTCCAGGTTCTGCATTGCCTGAATCCCATGCCGTTTGTTTTGAAGTTTCTTACCAGTGGAATGACAGTAATGCTTTTCATCGTATTACTAGCAAGAATAATATTCTTTAAATTAGCCATCATGACTATTTCAATTGGTCACAACTGTTTCAGGCATTTCAGAAGTGAGCACACCTCATGCAATCATTGTCTACCCACTGACTGTAGCAAACAAAAATCATTTTTTATAATTAGAACTCTGACAGATCTGTGTCCTATTTTACTATAATGCTGCATACTTTCATTATTCCAATTTCAACAAAGATACCAAGTACTTAGTGGAAAGTATGATCCTAGCAATGAGATAATGCAATCTGGTGCACATTTTTGAAGAGCTGGAAGCAGATTGTCATCTACAATGGAATTATACCTAGGTCACTTGAAGACAACATATGCAAGGAAGGTAACTCTTAAGTCAGCTTCATGATAACTTAGGTCTCTGCTTGCTGGCAGAATCAGTTACAGCAGACTAAGGACCTGCTCTTGGTTATACCAATAGGAGAATTCCCAGAAACTGAGATCAAGACAAGACTGGACTTGCACTTTCTTACCATATTCTATTTTGCTCTTCACACACATAGGGGAAAGTGTACAGAAAGAAGAAGGGAAAGAAAGAAGGGAAACATAAGACTTGCAGACACAAGTAGTTTCCTGGACTTTCAGTTAGTCTAGGATTATTCTGTAGGACTTAATTTTTAAGGTCCTGCTGGGTTGCTTCAATGGTGCAAAGAGGGCTGGAATGGACTGGAAATAAGTTATGCTGAAGATATGTGTAATGATAGCTCTTGCTGTAACAGAGATTGGAAATTATTTTGTAGAAATATCTGGAATTCAGTGGTTTATGCCTGAAAGATTTTTTTTATTTAGTTTTAATAAAATCAATTTTGTCTCGTACTTTGGGTAAATGTCATAGCAGGATTTATAAAATTTGTGGCAAGAAATAATTGCTCAGTTCAAAGATATTCTGTGTTTATTTTTGATACATGCTGTTTAAAATGCTGTTTAAATTTACTTATTTGTTTATCTATATCAGATAGAGCCTCAAGTGTTGACATAATTAATATAATACACTTGTAACAAAATGCTGTTTCATATAATAAAATGGTTTTATTTTTCTTGGAATTTCTTATGGGTTTCAATAGAGTTCTCGTGATATAAATCAAAGTCTCTCAGTTGACTTAAATGTGAATGTGAATTGATTGATTTATTAAGGAAACAACCCTTGGGGTATGGGAGGCTCATATATGACACTTTCAATTAAAAGCAAAAGTATTTTATGGCTTTACACTTAAACACAGGTTTAAAAATTTAAACTCTGTATTCTGTTGTTTGCTGCCCTCTTTAATTATCATTTAGCCAAGCAGATTTAGTTGTCCCAATGGCAGAAATATTTTTGTGGACACTTCTACATTTACTTCATTGTATGTGGCCACTTCACAGCCAGCCTTTATGATCATTCCCTCTTTTTTTGTATGGTGATACACAGCAGGTTAAGATTCAGATGTACTGACATATAGTTGCTTCTTTAAAGCAAAAATATTCAAAATCAAATAGTCAATTTAATATCTCACTCACTGTTCCTCAGTTTTCACAGGCATAGTTTGTCTTGAACACTTCTGCCTGTGAGGATGGAGTTTGCCAGTCCCTGGAAAGACTGGTTCTGTACAATTTCACAGACCTTTGGAAAACTCTTCTGATTTTTCCTTTTTTGTTATTTTTCCAAGTCAGATTTCACAGACACGCATCAGAAACAGTGACAGACATGTTCTTTTCAAAAAGGGCTATAGAATAGTTTGTGATACTAATGAGCCAGTAGAAGGAAGAAGTTAGCTGCCATTAGGACAAATGCCTGGTGGCCAGATTTTTAGGTATTTGCTAGACAGACATGAGAACCCTTTAACATTGAGCTGGTACCCTGAGGTGCAGCCAGCCCGCACACAAACCAGCCCTGTCTGTGAGATCCCCTTTGGGATCCCAGAGCAGCCACAAGTAGTATGAGGCAGGAAATTCACTTTGCAGGAAGAATGTAGCATAAAAAGAATAAAAGTAAGTCTAGCTTATTCAGTCATTCTTTACCTGAGAGCTTTATTCTCATCCCAGCTGTTTTTTTGTTTTGTTTTGGTTTGGTTTTTTTGCCCTTGAGATAATGTCTTCCCCACAGAATCTGGCAAATCCTGCCTCTCTGGACTAGCTCTCCAGGTTTCAAGAGTCCTGTGGGTTATATTCTGCATTGTCCTTTAGCAAATGTTGAGGGAGTTTTCTGGAAGTTTTTTATATGTGTTCCTGTAGAATGTATTTTCCTATAGAATGTTTACTGTACTGGCTAATTTCAACAACATTTGGCAGGGGCTTTAAATATATTCAGTTCTTATGGATTTTAGGAAATTTGTGGCTAAGAGAAATATAAGTGAATATATTCTGAATATATATTCAGTGAAAGAGAAGCTTAGGGTTTCACATAAATATATATGAATCAGGTTTTGTGAGTAGCTCTTTGAATACTGGCACTTACTTGTTAAGTGACCCAGATCTTCAGTTGTGAGGTTTTGCATTTCTTATGAACAATTTTGTTGATGGAAATAATATCTACTTGAGTAAAATAACCATGCAGATTTTTTCCATCAGGAAAATGTGCTGTGTTAATATACCGGAACATTAATTTCTCAGTGATACACCCCCCTTCTAACAATACATCTTCTTGCCTCAGGTCTTTAAAGGCTACAGTTTTTAAGAATTTATGCGGACTAAATTGATGTTATTTCTACTTATGAACCATCAGTGTTGTGTGAAGTATTTTTATATGTTCACAGAGTGCACTGAGTGCATGCTGCAAACTGAGGCAAGTGGAAATGCACAGTAGACTTCAGAGAACATTTTGCTTCTACATTAGCTGCTAGACAAAAGGGCACTAACACTAGAAATATGAGGCTAGTGAACTGAGTTATTAACTTTGTGTCAAATTCAGAGTTGTCAAAACTCACTGCAAGCCCAGTAGCATGAGTGCGGCACCATTTCTCAAATTCCTAGACAAGCCGTGATTATAATTTTCCACCTGTCTGGACCTCTATTGTGGAAGGCTGTCTGCATCTTCTTCCCAGTTCCTGATCAAAGTGTTTACTAAATGCAGTAAATATGTAGTGGCAGCCAGAAATCAGGAATTAGGACTCTGTACAGGGAAAACAGCTCAAATTATTAGGAAATGGGATTAAGATGTTTAATTCAGCTTGTTTGTGTTGCAGAATATTTTTTCAAGTTTTACTTGTGGATTTATGGACAGAAACATTAACAAGAACCACACTGTCAAACATAATAGCTGGACATTGTAGTTTTAGTCATAATAACAAGCTTAACAAACTAAATCAGTCAAAAATTAAGAAATGACCAAAACGGCAAGTCATAATCTTTATAAATGTCTCTAAAACATTTTTGAGGGCTGCATCTTTGCTCTCTTAGTAAATCTACTACAGTTTCCCAGCTGATCTTCTCCTTGTCTCAAGAATGATTTATCCAAGAGGAGGCAGCAAGATGACATTAAAGCTCCTTTCTGTTATACTTATCAGTAAGCATAACCCAGGGAACTTTTTTTTTCCAGGTGCTGTGCAAATATAGAGTAAAAAGACAGTTGCCACCAAAGAAAGCTTACAGGGTGATCTATAAAACAGGATACAAACAGAATAAAGAGTGCCTAGCAGAGAAACATGCAATGAGTGGGACATGTTCCTCAGGCATAAGTCACATAGCCAGAGCTGCCATTTCAGCAAACTCTGAGAGACAAGGAAAGGGAAGAGAGGACAGAAGGAGAACTCAAAGTATGGTATGTTTTCCATAAGGAATTACATCAGAAGCTGAGAGTTTAATATCTTACTAGTAGAAATTTAGTTCTGTTCTTTTAGTATCGTGTTCATTGCCATAAACTGATGTGACTATCTTCATGCATTATTTCAGACAATAAGAAAAAGACAGAATGTTTTGACAGAACTGCCTCCCCCTTGCAAGAGGTATTCTTGTTGTATGTTTACTGCCGTGCATTTCTACTTCCATATTTATTGTGCAAGGCACAGTAAAAAAATTTTAAAAAGTAAAATTCTGAGGTAACTTCATTTGTGTTCTGTGCTTAGATTCCTGGGGGCTCGGTCCACAGTAATTCTGTCAGGGCAAGGCAGCTGGAGCAATTGCTCACTCTATAGTGTGATGCAGCGCAGATTTTATTGCATTATATAATGAATCAATGATGGTGCAGCTGCATACTCTCCTATCATGACAGCACCAGCTCCAAACCTGGTGAATGGGCTTGTAGTGCAGTGCTGTGTTGAGTCAGTTTCTGGTTGTGGTGTAGAGGAGCTTTTGAATAAAAGTACTAAGTCATTTAACACTGTTAAAACCATGCAGAACTCTTTTGTAAGTGTGATGTAGATATTATCAGTTATGGGGTCATTAATTATTCATATATCATGTAAATTGGTTGAAGAAATCATTGCCCTGGTGATATATCTGCATTAAAACTTCAATAAATTAATTCTGTAAAACTTTTTTTTAATATCTATTCACATTAGCATTTAGGTCTTGTTGTTGCTTCCAGCTGCTATTAACATATGTTTTTATTCAACTGTGTGGGTTAAGGTTTAATAATATCTTTGACACATGGAGGAAAAATAAGAAAATGAAGTGATTCCATGAAGAAGTAAATATTGGCTAGAACTACAGAGCATTCAGTATAAGGGTATAAGATTAGCTGCACTACAGTCTGTAGGCTGAATGTAAAAAATCCAGCTTTGTCTGAGGTTCCTCTTCCCTATCCTTTTCATGGATCTTTTCCGAATAGTTTATACTGATCTGAACAGAAAGGATGCCACTGATGTCCTAAATTTGTCTGCTGTGTAATAATAACACAATTTGTAGTACTTTATTTAAAAAAAATAGAATCATCATCTGAGTAATTAATTATAACTATCGTGTATTATCTTATACTATAGGAGAAAATATAAAGATGGCACCAAAATGTTTTTTTTTGTAGATGCTGTGTTTATGTTAGACTAAACGATAAATGTTATCATGTACAGAAACTTTTCCAACTTTCTGATTTTTAGCAAGCAATTTTCATGGCTATGTGCTAAATTCATCCCACTATTTGTAATGCTGTCAGCTTCAAATGTTAGCCTAGAGATACCTCAGGAGTAAATACAAGACAAAGAAGAAAGCTCTACAGAGCTACAAACTTAGGGTAAGGTCCTGTGTGATGAATCTACATCGTAGTTTACTCTGCACCAGTTCACTTTGCTACTCCTGTTCTATTCCCTATTACCTATGATGCAGGTTATTAAATAATCACACATTCTTCCATCTCAGCCCTCAACAACACATTACTTGAGATCGAAGGGCCAGTTCTTTTGCTTGGGTAGAAGTTCCAGCCTGCAGAAAGGAATCAAAATATAGAATCCAGCTTTGAGCAGACCTCAGATAAATAAGCTATTTATCACTTTCAGTATCTCTTTGCTAAGTGTCATTATCATAAAGCAAGGCTATTTTTCCTACTAGTGTATGGAACTAATACGATTTCTTGATACTAGCAGTCATAATAACTAAATACATTATTTAATCTTGTTGTTTTTTACTTTTTCTGAAAGTCTTTTTCTTTTCACAGTTCTGTATTTCCTTAACTCTCCCAGTTGAGATCAGTGAGACGTTGTCAACATAATAGCCTTTCCTTTGCGAAGATTCCAGTTTCTCACACCAGCATTTTCTCCCATAATAGCTCCTCAGATTATTTAAATTAATGTTACCAATGTTTGGAAGTGCAGGCCTCTTTTGCTGTTAGCTATAGTTTTTCTTCTCATGTTCTTAGTCAAAGCATCCTGGTGATGGTGGAATGGCATAATGGCAATGAGTCAATTTTAAGTTGAAAGCTACAACCTCACAGAACCTTTTCTTCCAGAAAGCAATAGCACCATTATAAAAGGGACATAAGCGACGTTAGAAATGTAGTGAATTGCCAGCTATTAAAAGGAATTGCATTTTCTGGAAATTATTGCTGCAGGAAGCTGAGGTGAACAAATGTGCAACAGGCTTAAAGGCTTTCCTTACTTCTGGGTATTGTGGACACAAATGTTAAAGGAATACTAATTAACCTTAAAAGCATTCAGATTATCCGTTGTCCTGTTGCAGTGTATTACACTTTCTGTGGAGGTATCTGGTGTCAGAGCAAGGCTGGACTAAACAGTCAGTGGGATGAACAGAACATGGGGATAATAATCTAGGAAACTAAACTAGATTATACCTATGAGTATAAATACTTCTTTAATATTTCACTGCTCTCAAGCGTAAACTAGTAAAGCATTCCAGCTTCTCAGACAGTTAGCTCTTTCCAGATAGGCTTGGAGACATGCCCTCCCCCTTCCCCAACATAAAAAATCCTCTTTCTTCTTCAGTCTCTCCAGTCAGGTCATCTCTCATAACCGATAGTGATTGCAGATCCTCTATTTTTCCTTCTGGTGTGACAACAAGATGACAAAATTATGCTTGAATGCTACTTTGGTTACAGTGAGATATTACAGAATGAAGTCTGAACATGCATTTTAGTTCCACCCAAGTAAAAAACTAGTTTGAAATGGATTCAGCTAGTCTAAAATTGATAAACTTTATTTACTGCCTTTTGGATTCTGTCAGTCAGACTATGGCTTTACTTAGGCTAAGACCTGTGGTAAAAGAAATTCTTTAGAAAGGCTGTTTTCAGCCACACAAAAACAGAAAGAACTTAATTGTGAAAGGCAAGAATAAGAGTTATTGGGTCTAATAAATGTTCAGACTTCTCAGAAATGAGTTCATCCACCCAAACTGGCTGAAAAATCACATGTAAGCATTGCAGAAATCAATAAGCAATTTGTGGATAGACCTATCTGGACTTATTTGTAGTTTCAGAAAATTTTTTTTAAAGCTATGGTCTGCCACTAAGCCTTGGTTGACACTTACATTTTTTTCTTGTATACATGATCAGATGTCCCCCAGGACTATGTTCAAGGCTGAGGTAGGCCTAAGCTGTAGACACTAAGAGAAACCAGTAAAAAGTGTTTGATTTGACTGAGCTAAAGCTTAAAATTTATCAGAGAGGCCAAGATCACAAAGTCATTATGGAGAAATGGGGGCAGTGAAGAAAATCAAGCTAAGAATATGAACTAGGTTAGAATGCAAAAATTGGAGAAGGGATTGTCTCTTATATCCTTTTTCATATCTCACACACATACCAACTATTCTGGGATGAAAATGATATTAGATGTCCAGACTATGTTTATGTTAATTCTTCATTTATATGATAAAAAATGGCCAAACCACGGAGTTCAAGTCTATTGCAAAAGTTGTTCCACATGGTATTCTTTTAAAATATAGAACTTTCTCTGTAGAATCAAATTAATTTATCATTTACTGAGTTTTGTTTGCTTACTTTAAACTGGTGGAAACAGATGAGATTTGTTTCAGACAAAGCTGCTGCACTTACTTCACCACACTTGTCACTCTTTTGTGCAGAAAGTTATACTGGAGTAAACACTCATTGTATGCTCTAAGTATGATGTTCAGCATGAAACTCCTGAAGATCTTTTATTCTATAAAACTGAGGCTAGTTTTTGCTTTATCTTCCCATCATCAATGCTAGTGATGAAGTCATGAAGTTCATATTCTCTGAGGCCTAATAACAGTCAAAGGCTTGTTAATGTTTGTTTAATAAAGTGCCAATTCACAAGGAGATAATAACCGTTGACTATATAAACCCGACATATTGTCAGGTGGGAATGGGTGAAATAAGTAGAAAATAAATATAAGAACCACTGAACCTAATGGCAAGCTGTTACTTTTATAGGTGGATAATTCAGAAAAGAATTAAGCTCAAGGGGACAATCTTTCACGCAGTTAACATCAGAAAAGATGATACCTGGGAAGCATTTTATTACAATGGCTCAGTGAAATCTAGTTTCTTGATTTGACAATGTAGCTCTGAGCAATAGCTCAGTTTGGTTCCTGCCTCAAGGGTTCTGTACCTCTCCTGATGCTACTAAATATTAGAAGAAATTTCTGACACAAACTTAATGTTTCCCAAAGGCAACAAACTGTTATAAAATACCATTATTTAAAAAACATGCAGTACTGTAGTTTTCTTTTTCACATAATGCACAATAAGTTGATATATCCCAGGGGATGTAATTTCCCAATACTGTAGACAACAATAAAATCCCAAGATGTAATATTCCGCACAATACTGATCTCAGTTAAAAGATTGTTTCTTAGTTGCCTGCTAAAAATATTGACTTCTTTCTGTCTCCTAAGAAGCTTTAAAAAAAAGAAACTGACCAAAACAGAAAAATCTGACTTTGACTTGCTTGTAGCTCTTTCTCAGCTTGATCCTACTGGTCTGAATGGTTGGAATTTCTTGACTGGGATTTTTTCCTCAAAAAACAGTTTTTTTCAGACTTTTGTGAGGGGGAGATGGAAGGATTTGGGTCGATTATTGTAGCGAATGATGGCATGGACTCAAGAAGTGGTGCATCTTGAGACATTTATTGTTTGCCTCTAAGCATATTTATACTAAGAAGTTAGCCGCTTCAGTGGTTTCACAGACACACTTTGCTAGGCCGATCATCATGCAGATTATGTCACAGGTAGCCAACCATTACACTGATCACGCACGCAGCGGTCATGCCTTGTACCTTGCTACTTGTTTAGAAAAGCTGTCTTGCCCTTAACCTTGGTTCCCACTGGCTTCTGCTAGTTTATCTGTACTTTCTCAGGAGGTATCATTCCCAGCTGCACCAATGTCCTTGGTATGTTTGTCTGAGGCTCCTGTTGCTTGCTACTTGCAACTTTCCACCAGTTTAACCCTGTCATGACCCTCCACAGATTATCTTTTCAGTCAATTTTTAATCTTTTTCAAAGGGAATATTGGCACACTGAAAAACTTAATTTTCTTGAGTTTTGTAAATGACGTTTTTACAAATGTTAGCTCCTCACTCTGTGCATCCTCTTTTTCTCTAGTGCAAGTAATAAAATGAGCAACAGTAACTAACCACTTAGTCTACATGTTACAGGGATTGATTTGAAACTCAAGTGAATTTTGCATGAATAATGAGCAGTCACAGTGTTGCGGGGTAGGGAAGGTATTGGTATTATTATTAACTCTGGGTTTATTGCAAACAGCCTTATTGAAGAGGGCTATACAGTGTAGTCATAGCAAGTGAATCTTACTGCACATTTGTTGCTGCTCGAGTCTCAGTTTCTTACCACTTCAATGGTTTCTTGTCAGAGGTTCTCTTAACTCCAGGAGAGTAACCTTGAGAGGCGTCCCATGAGTTTGACTCATGGTCATACAATATTTGGTGTGGAGATGTACCTTTTTGCTGACCTCATGCCATGTTGGGAAAAATATACCCCTTTTTGCTGATCTCATGCCCGTTTCTGGYCTCACCAGTTGCAACCAGTATCGCCTAGTTCCTCCTGGTCAGCCCTGGGTGCTGTCTGTTATTTGGGGTCAACTGGCTCCCAAGATAAGAGGGCGGGGGGAGGGGGTAGTTACGCTCGACCACACTTTGGACCCAAGATGCTCCACCACACAGTTACAACTGAAGTCAAAGAGAACTATGCTGTGGACCCCAAGTGGTTACATGAAGAGAAGTACTACAGAAAGGTTGGTTCTCAGTTGTTGTAAACTGGACACACACAAGTTACGAGGGTTTTCTTTTTAGCTTTTAATAGGAAACACTGTACTTCAGTTTCCCGTATGTAAAATATAAGTAATTTCACTTCCTAATGCAGATGTATTATAAAAATAAATATATGAATGTCTGTGCAGCCTTTGGCTATACAAAGATACACAGAAAGAATCTGATAAATTTGTCTACTGCACATACTTTTAGTAACCTCATACAAATTAGGTGAGAAGCTATCCGTTGAACAACATGGGAAACAACCAGATAATTTCTGTCTGTAGGTGAATGCTAGTCTTCTACTGGGCAAAAGAGGATTTTTGGAGAGAGGTAGGAGCAAACAGTTGAGATCACGTAGCCAAAAGAATAGAGGCTACATTATACTGCTTCTAGACCATGAGATTAAATGTAAGTAACGCTAATTCTAGTATTTCATAAATTTTGTCTTCATTATGCAAAGCTGTTTTTGTTAGCTAGCAGTATTATTGCTTGTAATATCTTGGAAGGGAAGCAATGGTTGAAAATTCATAATAAAAACCAAGTATACCTCTCATTGTGTCATGTAGATGCAGTTTGGATATAATGGAATGAATCCACTGTTGCCATCTTTACTGTTTGAGCTATTACAGTAGCTGCCAGCAGTAATTAAGAAGTATATCCAGAAAGTATCTCATTATTGACAGCAGAGGGTTGATGAGGCCCAAGAACCTGCTATAAGTGCAGTAGAGGATTGCATCCATGGGGGCAGAGACCTTCTTCACCTTCCTCTTTGCTTGATCACTTTGCTCTTCCTTTTTGCATTTCTGTCTCTGTCTTAGCACTAGTTCCTCACTACAGTACCACTTATCAAACGTTTTACCTTGACCTCAGCTTCCCTCTGTGTTTATAGTGCTCCTAGCATAGCCTTAGCAGAAAATATCATCGATATCGAATCACTTGGTACACTTTTTGTACGAAAAAATTTAATGATAAAAATACTTCCCAAATCTCATCCCTCTCATTCCATTCTCTGTCAGAATTCTCTTCAGGCATCTACTTCCCCTTTCAACTTTCTCTTCTTTCCCATCAAATAATTCACTTTTTATCACCAGCCACTGTCAATCTGTACCTTTGTGGGTTCTCTAGCTATTTGATATTTTTTCTACATATCATCATCTTCTATCTTGTTGGTGAAAGATGACCTTTGTGGAAACCATTGTTTTTTCCTTTGAAAACCAAATAGATGTTTTTTATTGAAAAGAAGGACATAGTTTTCCAGTTGGCTCCTGTTCTCAGGGATCTCTGAAAATAATGCTTTGAAAAAACTTAAATTAGAGAAGGCTTGCATTCCTTTTGACACAATAGGGAAATATTAGTTTTATTTTTTTTAACATTTATTTATTTAGATTAATAAGCTATCTTGAAGATTTTGAACTAATAAACATTCTATCCCTCCTCCTTGAAAATCTGAGATCCTGAATAAGTACTGGAAAATTTGAAGAATGACACAGGTTAGTACTGTCAGAGCAAAAAATATTGACTTGAGAAACAGTGGCATAGCAATGCAATCGGTAGAAACCTGGAGGTCTTGTTGAAGGGCTGGCCTGATGGGAGACAAAATATTCAGAGACTATGAAGGGAGGATCCCTCTGTTTATAGGTAAACTGCCCTCTCAATACCTGAATAATTCTGAAGGGGCAAAATTTATTTTATCCTTTTAAGCCCTGAGTTAAACAATTGTGTTCAAAAGATATGTAAAGTAATCAGATTAAAATTGAAGGAAATAATAGTTTTCAGGCACAGTATGTGGGAGATATGGATGTCTATGAGACTGAAGAAAGAGATGTTGCAGTTTGTCATTCTTAGATGAAAGAATTGCACTTTATGTTTGCGCTATAGGTCACTTTTAAAGGCACTGTATGACCAAGGCTGGAACAGCTTGCTTTTCCTGAACAAATTTGAAATGGCATGAAAAAATTTGTGATAATCTTATATATTTGTTGAATAAAGTACCAGAAGGAAGATTTAACATTTTCCATGTGTCTGCTTTGAAATGGAAATTAATCTCTATAGACATTGATTTTAACAGGAATTAAGAATTTTGATTAAAGAATACACAGTCAGGTTGGTTACTGGAAATAGTATGAGATATGAAAATAAGCACATAATAGAATAATAATTAACATGATTTGAAGTTTTAAATGGAAAGTCTGTGCCAGGTTCTCTCTGACTATATGATAGTGAAACTCTTTTGGAGCTGTTTCATAATTCTAAGCATCTTGCTTATAGTCAGCTTTCTTTTTTCACTGATAACTCAATAACTTATGAAAATTTTTGAGTTGCTAAAGATCCAAATGCAATTCTTAGTTCAGCTCTAACTGTTAATATAATAATGTAACTTCAAGAATTTGAAACCAGCTCTTTTCTGACAATCTGATTCTCTCAGTTGTATATATATTACTTATTATCTTCTAAGCCTTCTCCAAAGCTATCAAGTTCCTATTGTAAGTATGGAATACTAGAGTGGTTCTATATTAGCCTTGAATTTACTTATAAACATACTTCTGAACATCAAGCTTATTGCAACACTAATCATTCTTTTTTTTTTTTTTTTGAAAGGGTAGTGAAGGGGGCATCTATTACAACAGCTGTCAGTTTGAAAGCTGAATTTCAGCAATGTCTTTGACACAAACTTAGATGAACTTTTTTTATATGCAGTATTTCTTTAAGACTTATCATACAGACCGTGATTCTCTCAGCAAGTCTTAACACCTCCAGTTTCTCTGATTTGTAGAGACAGGCACACAGTTCTTTAGCTTCCTTCCTTCCTTAAGTCAACTCTTTAGCTTTGCTTTTTTTTTAATAGTAGAAGTTTTCAGGGCTGACAAACCTCCAAGGTTCTTACTAAACCTGTCTTTGTAAACCTGTCTCTGCAAACCTGTCTTTGGAGTTTATCAAAATATTTCTTCCTTGCAGAGTGTAGTGCAGATAAATACCTCTGCTGAAGAGCCTGGTTAGAGCTTTTTGAATAAAGACTGGGAAACAGGGTCTGAGAAATGTGTGGAGAGGGGAAGGGGTGAGGTGGCCTCATTTTCCTCTGCTTGTACAACAGATAATGGCCTTTATAAACAGGAAAACAGTGCATGGAGCCAGGGCCACCAGGCAGTCACCAGCCAGAATGCTACTGGAGAACTAATCTGCAAGATAGATGGGATTTCTTTGCTGGAGGGGGGCCTTCCACTTTGAGTGGAAAGCTGTGACATGGACATTTCTCATATCAGGTCATGTATATCTACTTGTTTGCTTTCCTGAATAATAGAAATAATTAGAGTTATGGGGATATCTGCTTGTGAAGGCTAATTGTCTCTGTTGTGTTTTGCTACCTTGGGAGAATGATTGCTTCTTAGACACTGACTAACTAGAAATGATTTATCCAAAAATTCAATTTGCCTTTGGCCTACAGCTCAGGGGAAAAAAAAAAAAAAGGCAGCATTTATTAAGGTTACTAATGATGAAGTTTTGGTTTTGAGAATTTCTCAACACCTGTCGTATTAGATGGCAGTGTCATTTCTGATAGTGCAGAAAAAAAACACACTTGATATCATCTGGTAGGTAATTTTAGCCTACAGGCTTACTGCTTCCCTGATTCAAATACCATCATCCCAAATAGATGAGATTTATTACTCTGTGGAACCTTTCTCAGGAAACAGGGGTAAAAAATAATTTATCATGCTGCCCTTCATGATGCATTTCAGATGCTTTGTTTTGTTCTAGCTTTGTCTCTGTACATCTTGAATCATAGTATTGTTTCTCATAATTACATCTATGTGTTATAAAAAAAGGTGGCCTTTTTATTTCAATATTTTTGTCTTCTATTTTTCTTTGTAGGTGACAAGACATCCTATGATATTTTTTGGCTTCCCTTTTTTGTTCTTAATGTGAATATTTCAACAAATAAAACATTTCTTGTTGTCTTTTCTTACTTAATTCATGTAATGTATTTTATCTGCAATTAGGCACACCAATTCAAAAGAACTAACTAAAGATTTCAGGAGTTTGCAATACATTATATAAATATCATCTATTGTGTTCAGAGCATAATTACATATGTGTACACCACTGATCTGAGGCCTGCTTCAACTCTTCTGTTGTATCTTCACTCATCTCAGTTTTCACATTTGGAATCTTATTTAGTTAAATTACTTTGATTAAATTGCTTGAAATATTTCTAGGTACTGTGAGTGCTAAAGCAATAAAATCTGACCATTGAATATTATGCAGTCCGAGCTAATAGACTATCAGTAGCAGAATCTCATACAAAGCTTAAATCTCTTTCAGGACTCTAAGACAGAGGACTGGTGCATTTTCTAAGTAATGTTGCTTCAGAAGTAGCCCAGAAACACTAGCTGTATTTATATACATAAATATGAGGTTAAATGCATGGAGCAAGGTAATTCTGGCCTCCATATACGAAGTGATGGGGTATGAGCTTGACCTTGGGCTATGACTTGAAAGTGAGATCTGGTTTCATGAACTATTGCCTCAATACTTAGTAGAAGGAAAAAAAGAACAGAAAAAGACCCACAAAACTTACAACAACAATTAAAAAGTTAGGAAAACAATAGAGTACAAACCAAAAAACCATCTTTATGCCACTATACTAATCCACAGTTGTGCAAACCTTGATCACCGTGTAATTCTGGAACCTGCATTTCAAAAAAAAAAAGATACATTAAAACTCAAAAAAAGTATAGTGAAAGCACAGAGATGATCAAAGGTAGGGGATAGCTTCCACATAAAGAATGACTGAATAGGCTAAGAGTCTTTGTCCTGGAAAAGAGACAATAAAGGGGGCTTATGATGGGGAGATGAGAAAAGACCAAGGGCTGTTGGCTGTTTTTTCCAACACAAGAACAGGGCCATCAAATCAAACTTAGTGTGAACCAGATCAGAATAAGGGGAAATGAGTCTTCATGTAAAAGATAGTAGACCTCTGAGCTAGCTCACTAAAAGACACTGTGGATGTAAAAATATTTATGGATTCAAAAGAAAACTGGACAAGTATTTAGAAGAAAGATCCTTAAAAGTTATACCATACACAAACTACTCAGAAATCTCAATAGAAGTGATCTGTTTCTCTAGGAAAATTTAGATGGTTTTGCCTTAATAAAGCAACCTATGAAATGTGGTTAGCTTTTCAGCCAAATATTAAAATATTTTGGTCATAAACTAAAATATTTCAGATGTGCAGTCACAGTGCTTCAGATGCACAGTCATAGCGCTTTTAGCGAGTTCATGATCCAGTGTTGTTCCTCTCTACTGGTTCAAGCTTTTTAGTTGACGTCTGTCTCTCCTGATGCATTGCAGAGCTCCTTCACAAAATAACAAGACAATAATATGCCATGAAGTGATAAGTCTTTCTATAATCAAATTTTAAGAGGAAAAAGGAAAAACAAGGGACAGCAACGTGTGCTTCTTTTTCAATAAAATATATATTTTCTTCAGTTTTAGTTTTCTGATTTTTGCATGGAAAGTTTTGACTTAGCTTCTTTAAATCTTTCTCAGAAAACAATCCCTTCCCCAATTAGCACCATCTCAAATATCTTGACAATGGGTAGAGCTAAATAATAAGCAAGATCTTAGCATATCTTTGTGAATTACAAGTGCATTTCATTTTTTGGTTGTGGCAATAGCGATATTTTATTGTAGACTGAGCAGACCTGACTTATCAAGTTTTGATTTCAAATGGAATTGAAAGTATTAATTTCATGTGAGTTGACATTCTTCTGTTGCTTCCTGCTGTGTTTTGTGGAATTTGCCTGTTGTCTTTGGATGCACTCTTTGTGAATACAACAGTGGTTGCTTGTGTGTACCTGAAAGATCATGGATTTAAGAGTATATCGCCGTTATGTTGGCTCATTCCTCAGTAATTTTGCAGACTGAAATGAAGATGAAGATGCCATATGTATGGAGCTTTTGAGAAATGGGCTGATGAATGCTAATGAGGTTGCAGGAGGAAAGTTTTTTATGCTACAGCTTGTTCTCTTCACAGAATCACAGAATGGCTGAGGTTGGAAGGGACCTCTGGAGATCATCTAGTCCAACCCCCCTGCTCAAGCAGGGTCACCTAGAGCACATTGCACAGGATTGCATCCAGGCGTGTTTTGAATATCTCCAGAGAAGGAGACTCCACTACCTCTCTGGGCAACCTGTTCCAGTGCTCTGTCACCCTCACAGTGAAAAAATATTTCCTCATGTTCAGATGGAAGTGTCTGTGTTTCAGTTTGTGCCCATTGCCTCGCGTCCTGTCGCTCGGCAACACTGAAGAGAGTCTAGTCCCATCCTCTTGACACCCTCTCTTCAGATACTTGTACACGTTGGTAAGATCCCCTCTCAGCCTTCTCTTCTCCAGGCTAAACAGGCCCAGCTCTCTCAGCCTTTCCTCATAAGAGAGATGCTCCAATCCCCTAATCATCTTTGTAGCCCTTCGCTGGACTTGCTCCAGTAGTGCCACATCCCTCTTGTACTGGGGAGCCCAGCACTGGACGCAGTACTCCAGATGTGGCCTCACCAGGGCTGAGTAGAGGGGGAGAATCACCTCCCTCGACCTGCTGGCAACACTCTTCCTGATGCACCCCAGGATACCATTGGCCTTCTTGGCCACAAGGGCACATTGCTGCCTCATGCTTAACTTGGTGTCCACCAGCACTCCCAGGTCCTTCTCCGCAGAGCTGCTTTCCAGCAGGTCAACCCCCAACCTGTACTGCTGCATGGGGTTATTCCTCCCTAGGTGCAGGACCCTGCACTTGCCTTTGTTGAACTTCAGGAGGTTCCTCTCCGCCCACCTCTCCAGCCTGTCCAGGTCTCTCTGAATGGCAGCACAGCCCTCTGGTGTATCAGCCACTCCTCCCAGTTTTGTATCGTCAGCAAACTTGCTGAGGGTGCACTCTGTGCCTTCATCCAGGTCATTGACGAAGAAGTTGAACAAGACTGAACCCAGTACTGACCCCYGGGGGACACTGCTAGCTACAGGCCTCCARCTARACTCTGTGCCACTGATCACAACCCTCTGAGCTCTGCCATTCAGCCAGTTCTCAATCCACCTCACTGTCCACTCATCTARCCCACACTTCCTGAGCTTGTCTATGAGGATGTTATGGGAGACAGTGTCAAAAGCCTTACTGAAGTCTAGGTAGACAACATCCACTGCTCTCCCCTCATCTACCCAGCCAGTCATTCCATCATAGAAGGCTATCAGATTGGTTAAGCATGATTTCTCCTTCGTGAAGCCATGCTGACTACTCCTGATCACCTTCTTGTCCTCCACATGCTTGGAGATGGCTTCCAGGATGAGCTGCTCCATCACCTTTCCAGGGATGGCGGTGAGGCTGACTGGCCTGTAGTTGCCTGGGTCCTCCTTCTTGCCCCTTTTGAAGACTGGGGTGACATTGGCTTTCTTCCAGTCCTCAGGCACCTCTCCTGTCCTCCATGACCTTTCAAAGATGGAGAGTGGCTTAGCAATGGCATCCGCCAGCTCCCTCAGCACTCGTGACATTCACTTTGTCAGCTGTTGTTTTTGTATTTTATCTCTATGTATTTAAACTTGCTGGGGTTTGTATTCTGAGTCACATTTTTCCTCATGCCTTGTTACAGCTATATATACAGTATTAACATTATGAAGCACCAAAATACTGCTTCTCCAGAATAATCCCCTCCAGGATATTCCCCTCCAATATTTTTGAAGAGATTTTCTTGAAAAACATTTTGTTGTTTATTTACATATGTGTTGCTGGTATCTGTTCTGCTTTTTTTCTTTCTTTCTTTCTTTTAGAAAAATAACTATTATTGTGCATTACAGTTTCAAGTTTATCCATCAACACTTTTGATAGTTGAGGCATGAGTGTTGTCAGTGGGACAGTCCTGCAGCTGTTTTTTATCTGTCTTATAACGGTTGAGCGTCTGAAAATGATCTTCATGGATTCATAAAACCGAGCAGTGAAATGGTTGCTTCATTTTCTCAGTGGGTATTATTTTAGTGTTCTGTAGTTTGTAGTAAAAGAAAAGAAATGAATGATTTGAATATCACAGGCTAAAAATTGTTTGCCCACAGGGTAGCTTATACTTAGGAAAACCACAAATGCTCTCAAGACTTAGACCTGCTTGATTGCAACATGTGTCATAAGAAAACAACTAGAAGTATTGAAAAAGTTGCAGTGACTCATTTTACTAGATGCTCTATCAGCACTGTTTTGCTACGAAACCTTCCTCTCCCTGTGGAAAAACTTGCAGCTGTATTTGTCTTCCTCCATGTTCTTCTTTCCCACCGTGTGGCAGCTTTCCAATGTGTCACCAAGCACTGGAGTGGTGGAGCATGTGCTGTTCCAGTTTAACTGTTCCAGTTAAACGATGTATTACGGCAATAAGCATGCTGTTGCTGGTACTCTCAGCCCCCTCGACAGGATGTTGCATGTGATTAGGAGAAGACTATTCACTGGAAGAATTAATTCCAGTCAGCCTAAAGATCTCTAGGGTAAAAAGGTTTGCAATGAAATCCAAACAAACATTACGGATTTCTTGAGCAAGATTCACAAGGACTTTGGGTATGATTTATGGAACCACAGACAGAAACTGTACCCACTCTCCATTCCCGCTCCCCTTCAAGATAATACCTTGTCTGTCTGATTTCAGCCCACAGATTAGAATCCACATTCCTCCCTCTCTTCCTTGTTTTCGATTATTGCCTGTATGGGAGATGGACTCTCTGGGCAGAGAGGTATTTCAGACTCTGCTCTCTCAAATTCTTGTCCAGCACCTCAACCCTCAATTTAGAGGGTGTCTAGAACTAACATGAATTCTTACTCTTGCCTGCAGTGCATGATTTTATGTGACCTCAGCCTTCCTATATCCCTAGAAAGGTAGTGACACAACTGCAGATCTGGCGATGCCTCTCCTTAAGGATTCTCATTTCATGAGAGCTTAGAAAAGTGGAGTGGTGCCCAAATGTCCTCAGAACGCAAAAAATTCAGGAGTCAGTAAAAACCGAAAAGATGATCGTAACATTAATTCAGCTCTGTGTATCTGTTGCTCTTACTTCTGTTCTTGTTTGGACTTTAGTGGATGTCTCTGCAAAAGAACAAAAATAGGCACATAGAGTGACATCTTTTCACTCCTAATATTGTTTATCCAAAACAGAGTAATTGTATTTTTCCTTATAGGATATTTGTACCTTTCAAGAACAGCAGCTCCTGGAGGTTTGTAACTGCTCTGTGTAGCACTATTTATAGAAAGAAAAATGAACTATATTTAAAAAAAAAGATGTCCAGGTCTACTTCTTTTTGGTCAGAGACATTTTAACTCATAACTGCAATAATGCATGATTGAAGTGTACTGCTATATGTCAAAGTGATAGAAAATATATGGACATTACATGTAATTTTCAACTGTGCAATGCCTTTTATTTTCTATTTGGCTTCAAAAGAGCTTTTTTTAACAAAATTTTATTTTTCACGGAAAAATTATGACACAGCTCAAGTTTAAAACTCAGGTTTGTGCATTTTGTAATGTTTTAAACACCATTTTAGATTAAGTGCTGTGCACTCTGTTTCATTTGTGCTCTTTCCACAAATATGTGAACAAGACTCTAAACTGCTCTTCTGAGAATCATGTAGTCAAAATGTGCCATGGGGTCTATCTCCATTGAAAAGTAAAATAAACAGAAATAAGACATATAAAAATCTTGCATGATGTTAAGCAAATAAGCACCACTTAATAATGTAATAGCTCAGTGTTTGGTAGTGAAATTATATTTTTCATTTGTTTTATACACTGTTTTTGAGAAGGAGAGAATTCATTGGTATGTAACTATGGAAATATGATTAGAGGAAAATATGAGGATCTGTTTACAAATGAATGTCAGTAAAAATTCAATAAGGTAATTCAAGTAAATGGAACAAACCAGGCTTTAAATTAATATTACACAAGAGCTCAATAGAGCATAAAGATAAATGAATTATGTTTTTTTAGCTGATAGGGTCTTAGATTAAGTATGACTAATCAGAGAACTAAATTAGCAAAATATATAGGTATTTGTACATTTTTTCAGGCTAGTGTGTTTCCCATGAAACAGACATGATGTGTCATAAGAAAAAATTGACCTAACAGCGGAATACTAGGCTGAACAGTGAATGGGACAGGAATCTTCATTAACCAGTCCTTTCCTTACAGTCAGATTATGTCCTTGCATCTACCTAAGTATCACCTTGTGTAACATCACGTTAAAGGAGAGAAGGCAAAGACACAAGCAGATGGAATTTTATTTGACTCTGATCAAGAAAAACAGCTCGGGGATCAAACATGATTTTTTTCATACAGCTTAACTGATACGAAATGTCTGTATGTGCCTGAACAGCTCTCCTGCTGAATTACACTGGTAACTTACAGGTTCATGAATCTTTAAGGGAAAGTCCTCAGTAATTTTGACACAGCAGATGGAAGTGATCATTATAAAGAAGTCTGTGTATTTTCTTGGGGTTTTTTTGGTTTGTTTGTTTGCTTGTTTGTTTTTTTCATCTCCTAAGCTTAATTTTATAAATATACTTTAGGAAACTTGCTTTAGTTACTCATATCTGGGAAACAGCTTTCATACTTCTAATATGTTGACTCAGTCAGCTTGCTTAGCCTTGTAGGCACAGCATTAATGAAAATGTTAGGGAAGCTCTGGCATGGAAACAGCTTGTGTTCTCTGAAAGCACAGAGCAGATTTTGGACCTTCTGCAGGTAACACAAGAAAGGAAGGACTCATAAGGACTTCTAACGTGAGGACTTTAAGGAGAAGAACATTATCTATCCATAAGTATTTGGGCTGTTGTGGTAGTTTATTATTCACTGATTCAGTTAACAGTGATGGTGCTGCATCTGCAGTGTCTGCAATAATTCATTCAGCAGCATTTCACATTGGTGAAAGCATATGTGTAAAAATCCAGGTGCCCACTGGTACATGACAGATGATCGCCTACATACAGGACAATGTGATGAGACAAGTGACAGATGCCCTGTTAGCTCTGGCAGCTCATAAGATGTTTTTGGCTCTAGGAAGGTGCTGGGGAATATGCCTTTTACTTCACCAGCTGTGTATGGGCTGCAGCATACTGCTTATGCATGGGATGCAGGCTCTGCAAGTGGGGCCAAAACAAGGAGCGCTGGGCTCAGAGCCTGAGATGTGACAGTCTGCAAACATAACTGTGGCTTGGGCACAAAGAGTAAAATTTCAGGTACATCAGCTTAATGGGCCCTCATGAACTGAAATTATAAGTGCAGTACCCTGCTAGTTTTACTCAGTAATATTATCAATCACCTCCATGACTGAGTGAACTTTGTAGTCATAAATCCTGGCTTAAATAGACAGTCCACATATTGGTTTGTCTTAGATAAAGCTTTGACTTTCTGATATCATGTTGCAGAGAATATTGAAAAAATCGGATTTGAGGAAACTTCATGATTTTCCTTTTTCACATTGTTTTGAGAGTATCAGCATATCAATTCAAATTCTTGCAGCATTTGTATTGAAAGATATAACTTCCTCTAAGAAAACAATTTTTTCCAGAAATGAATATCTTGCAGACAAAGACATCAAAACCTGTTTGAATTGAATAATTGAATAATTGATATATATAAATATATAATTGAATAATTATTTGAGCTTGAACTCCTCAGATTTCCTAGCCTTCTGCAGAGGATGAGTCTTTAATTAATTATCAAGCCTTTAAAGTATTAGGAACTGACAGTAATCAAGATATCATTGCTAATACCAAGGTAAGAAAATTTGCGTTTAAATAAAGGGATGTAAAACTTTTTTTTTTTTTAATGTGGCAGGCTAGGTTTGAAGAATTAGAAATGCGCCCTATTCTCTGTCTTTTTTTTCAGTTTAAATTAATTCATTCCTATATCCACAATCAAGTCACCGAATGTAGAAAAAGTTATAAATCAGGTTTCTAATTTGAGTATTAGAAGAATCTAAATCTTTAAGCTTAAAATTGAAGCATTACAGGGGGAACCAAAGCTAGAACGCTAGAGATATTGATTATATTGTATGGTAAAACATGTTATGGGGCAGTAGAAGTTCTAAATGCTTTGTAAGTAAGGATATTAGCCTAGCTATTATTAAGGATATATAGCTATATATATAGATAGCTATATATATAGCTATATATACGGATATTAGCTTAGTTAGTTAGTAAGGATATTAGCCTGGGGACTAGTGGCAGTGGTTTCCAGTTTGTAATTTTTCCTCCCCTTGTTCCAATCAAGCCTTTTTCACTGTGATTCCACCATCCATCTGATCTTCAGTGGTCTCTCCAGAGTCCATCATACTGTGTGAAAGTCAAAGCTTTTCAGGTTTTTAATGGTGAGCAGGGCAATTTGCCTCCTTATGTAGAGAGAGTAGAGAAAGAATGGCCTAGACATTTCAATGAAGTTTGACTCTGCTTTAATTTTCCAAGCAGGGAGACCTCTCCTGACCAAAGGTTGCTAAGCTAGCAAGTTTCTCTAGGCTGATGCTTCCACTCAGATTTTTTTTTTTTTATTGTAGGATTTTATGATGATTCGACCTAACTCTCTCCAGAGGAGTCTTCTTTCTCCCACCCCAGCCCTATTTGGCTGTGACAGTTGAAGACTGGCTCTTTCATTGTAAACAAGGCATGGTGCCATTCTGTCAACCTCCTGTTCACAAACTGCTTCTCCTCATACATTTAGCACAGTTTAGCACATTTTCCTCAAAGAGGATAAGATTCAGATGAAGCATGAGTGTGATTCCCCATGCACCTGTCCTTAGGGCTGATCAGCTGGAGAGAATTATTCCTAGTGCAACCTCCTTAGGGGTCAATAAAGTTAATGCATTTCTCCTATGTGTCTAGGAGGTGTAAGCTTGAATGAACACAGATAATTTCAGAGAGAAATGGGGGTAGAAGAGACTTTGATCAATTAGCCCATTCCCTTTTCCCAAGGTAGAATCAACCACACCTATGATGTTGCTAACATGTTTAGTCAAACAGCCTTCTAGAAATGGAGATTTCACAACTATTCCAAAAAATCTATTCTAGTGTTTTCCTGTCATTACTGTTTTTTTTTTTGTTAGAGGCATTTTTTTCCTTAGACACCAGAATATTTCTTGTGGCAGTGTGAGCAGACTCCTTCTAGTCTTATCTTTTACAGACAAACTGCACAAATTATTCCTTTCCTCTTTAGAACAGATTTTTGTGTATTTGAAATTGTTATCACAGGCTGCTGTGCCATGTCGCACCTTCTCCTTGCTTTCCCTAATCTCATTTTCTTTGCTGTAGGATAAATACACGTATTTCTTCAAGATTTCTCCATAATTCACATTCAATAGGCTTTGATTCTCACTGGTCCCTTCTGGATTCTCTCCAGTTGCTCATTATTTTTTCTGGAGCAACATGGTGCCCAAAACAAGATACAGTATTTCAACTGGAGCCTTACAGGCATTATTTTTTGTATTTTTACAGTTTGCAGTCTTATTTACACATCCTAAAAGGCTGTTTGTCTTTCTCCTCCATGATGGCAATACCGGTTCACAATCAGATTTTGATCTACTATACCTTCTAGATGCTTTGCTGAGAAACACTTGGATAATTTTGAATTATAGATTTGGCAGTATTCCTCCACTTTGTGTTGTTCCAAAATTTAACACGTGTTCTCTATCCTGTTATTTAGATTGTTTATGTAGGCATTCAATGAGATTGGTAAGGCACTGCTTCTATTCTGTACAGCCTTCTTTTTTACATGGACATCTTCATAAATCCCCTTTGGTGATGCTTTGCATCTAACATTTTCTAATTTCATTTAGACCATGTACTTATTGCTTATCAGGGAGAATGTTAGGTGCAACATGCCAAAAGTCTTTTTAAAGTCCTACTAAATATGTCTTCAACTGCCTGTTACCCTACTATGAAGTGAAATTATATGGGACACAATTGTTCTTCATAAGTCCATGCTGATGTTACTCATCTCATTATCTTTAACGTTCTCATCAATTGCTCTTCAGATTATTTGTCCCATGCTTTTCCTAGGGATTGCAGTTAACTTGACTTGAATGCCTTGATTCCCACTCTATTTCCCTTTCTGTTTAAAGAGAAACAATATGCTTGCCGTTTCCATCTTAAGCTCCAAGAGTTATCAAAGAATATGAGTAGTTCAGAGTGAAGCTCATCAGGCCAAAAGATCTAAAAATATCTGATTCATCTAAATATTCTTTAATCTATTTCCATACCAAAAGGAAAGATATTTCCTTTTCATAGAGTGTGCCGGTGTTCGCTTGAAGCTGAAGCTGATGCTTCTAGAAAAGATTTATACTACAAGCAAACAAATTTTTGACCAGTTGGTCACTTTTTTATTATCATTCTTCCTATTACAAATGTATTCATAAGTGTCTTTTTATCTATGTATATTTCTTGTCTTATTTAGTGCCTCATTTTTTTGAATTTTGTCCCTATATATTCATGCATTCCAGGTACTTATCTTTCTACTGATATTTCTGACCTGTTATATGTGTATGTTTTGTTCTCATGGTCTACTCTGACCTTAGCACAGAATATTTTATCTACAGAAGGAAAGGTTATAGCAGTCAGAAAGCAAGTGCTGGTTCCTTGGTATGCTGTCTCATCTTTATAATGGGAATTGCGTAAGAAAAAACTATTTAATAGCAGAAATCTTGGATGGAATATCTTGAAGGTGTTTCAGTACTGCTTCACTAAATACCAAAGTCAGCTACCAGTACTGGGGCCTACACTGTAATATGGCCTATGCACATACACATGGTAAGAAGGCAGCCCTTGACACACAACAGTTTGTAATACTGAATGAATGAGATTAGCAGAGAATTACAGAGAATTACAGAAAAGAAGACAGAGATGTTATGACTTCCACAAGTTTCAAGTCCAAAAAATAGGATCATGTTAAAAATTCCTAATCCAGTGTCCCAATCACAGTGTTATTACTAGAACATTTTTGACATTTTGTTGGAAAAGCATTCTTAAAACTTAGCTAAACTGCAAAACTAGAGCATTTTGCTAGTGTTCTCTCCTGAATGGAGGACTCTGGACTCTCACATGTAACTCAGGGCTGCACAGGTTCTTTTATAACCTGCTGAAGGAACATGGGTGGTGCAGATTCTGGTGGTGACTGCCTAGATGTGTCCTTGAACCAGGCTGACATTAGCATGGCAATGTACAGAGTACTGTGGAGATGTAAGAAAACTTCTGACAGTTTCTGAAGAACTTCTGTATACTGCAACTGCCAGGAGGGTAAGATCCCTGGTCCCTTAGATCCCTGATCTAGGTTGGTGAGAAGAGTTTGGAAAACTGGGCAAAAACGTGCAATGATAAAAGTCACAGAAACACAGTGCATGTTGAAGAAGATTTGATCTATGCGTGACCAACAGGATTCAACCCGTATGCAGTGGCTACTTGTCAAGATCTTCTGAACATAGAGCAATTTATTTAGGAGCTGCTGAATGGGGCAATACAGCACGCTCTTACTCAGTTATCCATCTTCTTTTTTCTCTACCTCACCACTTGGTAGATCTACATTCAGCTACAATAAGATTGAACTTCTACAGACTCACTCTGAAATTGAGCTATTCTAATTTAATTCCCATGATTTAAATGCAGTCCCTTAACTTTTCTGCATTAAGAGAGAATTTTTGTGAAGGAAGATTTGGTTCAGTAATAAGTCAGTGGGATTTCTGGTAGAGTAAAGCGTTTATGTAAATGTGTCAGAATCAGTTTACAGTTATTAAATGACTGAATGTACCAGTACAGAAGAAAAAACTGTTGGTGGCTATAAAGGCTCATAATTAACCCTGATGGGATGAAATGGAGCAAAGGGCAATTTTGGCTGAATGCTAGAAAAATTGCTTAGTGGTAAGAGCTATCAAACTCTATAATAGCTCACTAACTGAGTAATGGAAGCAACTTTGAGTTGTTGCACTAGAGTAGACAAAGCACTGAAATATACTTTAGGGACTCATTCTGAAATAGTGAGCTGGATAGTGCCATTTCAGAATATGTGAGTAATCTGTCTTCTTGTAAAATCATGTTAACCAGGCCATAGGTTTGGGCAACAATTTTCTTTTTGCCTGAATATTTCATATTCTGAGTTGCAGGTGTAGGGAAACCTATGTAACTTGGAAAAATCTAATCCTGGGTATGTGAAAGGTCCAAATTTTCCAGTTCCTTTAGGAATTATTAACAAACAGGGGAGTTCAGCAGTTTCAGAAGAAATCTAAACTAAAATTTTCAACACAGAATTGAGAAAGAAGCAAGCTCATACACTGCAGGGAAAACATTAAAGTGGGAAGTGGAAGATTGGGAACAGGCTAAACTACATTGTACTTAATTCTCTAGCTGTTCCTTTAAGACCTCTGTTTCTATGAAAACAACAATAAAAAGAAAGCACTGAAAATATGGTCTGATTTTCACACTCTACTGCCCTTGGGCTGGGGCCCAAGAAGCATAATTACTTATCTATGTATTGTTCTGTGTGTGCATATGATGTTAATATGTTCGCCTAGTAAAATTTGTTAGGCACATTTCTTTCAAGCACTGCGCATCTAGCATGTGAGGCAAGTCTAGCAGCTGACGTGAAGGATATGCCCCTACCACATCAGATCTCACGGTGCAGGACAGCCGCAGCTATGGCTCCATCCAAAACAGAGCCCAGCAGCTGGCCTTCAAGCGTGAGAGTCTCCTGCAGTGCACAGCTGCAGCTGCAGCTCTTGACAACCCCTTGTGCCAGGGGCAACCTGATCGGAGATGGACCACAGGTCAGCCCCGGCAGCCCCCCAGGGTATGCAAGGTCCTGGGCCAGGAAAGAAGCCGTGGCATCACATTGCAGGTAAGTGCAGAAGGGCTCACAGGGGAGCAGCGAGCAGGAACCAGTTGTCTCGCAATGGTTGTGTGCAGCTTGATCGGTTTGGAGATCACATCTGAAACATTGGATCTGGAAGTGATTTTGACTATGTTACCACAGTTCAACAGGGTGTTTATTAAGGTTTATAGTCTGGAGGGCTCGAAATCTATACAATAATGACTTGTAAGAGTGACAATAGCAGCAAAAAGGTTAGTATGCTGGAAAAAAAGAAAACAAAAACAGATATTTATGTACAGTCACAAATTACAACTGACTTGTATTACATGCACTGCAGAAAATAAATAGCCAGTGGTGCATTCTGAGAAACATATCACGAATTAATTCAAAAGGCATAAATAAAATTAACTCATGATCTATTCTCCTTCATGGTAAGTAAAAGGGATGTTGCAGATATTGAATTAACCTTCTCTTGTTAGTGAAGTGAAAGCCAATGAGGTTATGAAAAGCATACACTATGTGACTGAAGCCTGCTCAGTTAAGGTGCTGTAAAGGCACTAAAGCTCTTCTATGAGTGACACTGCTGTAACTGAATGTAAAGTCCTCTGCACAGTAGGAAACAAACACGAAAAGTACGGCGTTTCTAATGGCAGAGAGCTGAACAGGGTGAAACCCATTTCACTTTCCCAAGGCTTCTTTAATTCGGAACATTCTCTTTTGTTTTGATACCAGTCTCCAAATAATGCTTTAGCAGCTGAGGAGGGGCAAAGAGAAGCACCTGTTGAGAAGGACTCAGGCACATGTTGTTGCCATGCAATCTGCAGCAGAAGTACTTCGATAATCTTCTTAGGGGAAGCAGCTTGGTATGGAAGGGGGATGTTAGAAACCTTTTTTTTTTTTTTTACTATGATTTATTTTATACAGCAGTTAGCAAGTGACTTTATCTATGCTAGCTGGAATGTTTGGGGAAAATTATGTGTGTTCTACATGCACTTTTGAAGGTTATAAAAATGCTTTGGAGTTCAGGGCTCCAGCCTCACTCTCTCTAGTCAGAGAAAAAAWATATATATATAAAAATATATATATTAATTCCGGGAAAGCCTGGAAACTGAAATATTTTCACTACCTTACTGGAAAAAGCTATACCTTGTTACCTGTGTGTTGAGTAGCTAGTCAAGTTCAGTATTACCTGTTTCCCTTCATTGGAGAGAATCTGAAACTCATTGAAAAACTTTAGAGTAAGTATCCTGTTGCCAGTTGGGCTTTGGGATGCTGTTTAATTAAACAGCAAAAACCTGCACAGATATTTTTTTTACTTTTTCAGTCCCAACTTCAGTTGCCAGAAGAGAATCCCTTATGAGGGGAAAGTTGGCTTTACAGCTGTCTTTTCAAACTCTAGTCACTAGATTTGTGAGAACATGAGAAAATGTAGGTGATAGACCAACTCCATATCTCATCTCTGTGAGATTATACAGTGAAGCTTAAGAAGGGTGACTGAAAAAGCTGAACTTAGGTCTAAAGTCTGACTTACTCAACCATCTGCCTTAACAAGTTGCAAAATATGTCTTATCCCACCTTAAAAAAAAAGGACCAATAATATCTTAACTTTCTGCTTTCGTGATAACTGTTTAATTTGAGAGTATTTAACATTCCACTCTTAAATTGTGGTAAAATGAACAACAACAAGTTGGGTTAAAGAATCTGCTATCTGTGATGCACCTTTTAAAATGCTTTTAACAAAGTTGTTCAACAAACTAGTAGGATTCTAGAAGAAACTTTCACATTACACTATTGTTACTATAGACTTGACATAGTCAGGTCTAGACATTCTAGACAGTTATAGGTATTTCCATAGGGGTTTTGTGAGTGCCTTTGCAGCAGAAGTACTCTTCTAGTTCTGTCTCCCTTAGACATGTTTGTGTTTATGTGTTGTGGGAGAGGCCTTACGTACCTACTTTATTTTTACCACAATGATGGATGGAAAAATAAAAGTGCCAGAGAAATACCTTGAGAGGTTCAATAAGTAATAATTTAATAATAATATTTTTATATATAATGCATAGATTTGTACTTATGTATATTTGTGAAGAAAGATGCATTAATAATTTTATGTATAAACTCTGATATATTACTCATGATAAATAATAAAACTTGCCAATAAGTCAAGTACACACTTAGAAGAGTATGAGAATCTTTTCAGTATCTGTGAAAGACAATTTTTAGCTTGTGGTGATTAAAAAATGGTGAAGCATGGCTTCGATCTCTTGTGGCTAAGATATAGTTGTAAAGATTTGATTAAGCTGAACAGCTTGCTTAGATGCCTTTCCAAAGATTTGCAAGGTCTTAAGGATTTCACAGTGATTATCTCTGCCATATGTTTCTTTGAAAGGCCAGTTTTGCCAGGTCATCAGTTTATATGCAGATTGAACTGGCAAGCATGAGCAAACTTTCAGAATCAAGTAAACTGAATGCTAAGTGCCTGTTACTACTTTTGATTATCATGTTACACAGACCATTTTTGTAACTGCAAAATTACAAAATAAGGAGGATAAACAGCTAATAAATGAAGTTTCCATTTGGAGTAACAGCTGGGGTAGCAGAAAATTCTGTTCGTCAGGGGTTGCTGCTATTAGTTATTTTACATATAAATTGCCTGGCTCATCTCTGGTTGGCAAGTTTTCTTGGCACCACCAATATTTACAGTGTCTAATTCTCTAAGTGAACGCTAAGAAATATTTTCCTTTCTTACTGCTTCTGAACAACTTGCACTTGGTACCTGAAAAAAAGCAGGATTCTAAATATGCATTAGAGGTTTGGGGCCCTGTAAATGGACAGAAACAGGCAGGAGGGAATAAATAGGCCACCATTGAGCTTGTAAGAAGAAAGTTAGAGAGAGCCTCCCTTCTGCAGCAGCTGATTATCTGACAAGACGATAATAGAAATCTTGCTGTTCTGACCAAAGGTAATGGAGTGAAGCGGAACAGATGATGCACTGCAGGAAAATGGGAGGTTTTTTTCATGATGGTTTTCAAACCAGGGTCAGGGAGTCATGCATCCAGAAAATGGGTTTTATTACTATTGTGCCTAGCATCAATTAAGAACAGCATAGATTTACAGTTTATTAACTATATAACTATTATCTACAGGTCTGTGTATAAAGACTTTTCCCTGAGAATTGAACATCCCTCTGCCAGGCAGGAGAGAACACTTTGCTCTCAAAAGGTAGATGAATTGTTTGTATTTAGCCAAGCACTAAGCACAAATTTGGATAGAAGATGGCTAACTTGGCCAATAAGGTTTGTTAAATTTATCAGTATGAAGAGGATGTTTCCCTCAGGAAGAGCTAAGTTCAAAGTCCTGACCGATTTCTGTTCTCAGAAATCTCGAGGTAGATACTGGGCTAGGAAAGGGATGAATCTGAAAGGGACCCAGGGACCGATTTAGGCCTAGAACATATGTGTGTCCTCAGGCCATTTGTGTAACAGACCTAAGGTTTATGTAAGAGTAGACATGCACTTGGACTTGTTGTTAAATGATACAGAGAGATATTCTTACACTGAGACTGATGAAAGCTTGCAGCGTTTTTATTTCTATCAACCTATCTAAAAACCAGAAAACTTACCTATAACACATAAAACCAAAGAAAGCTAGCTGTATTGTCTTCTTTTGGACTGTGAAAATAGATCCCTAATATTTACTTATCCTGAGTTCCTGGCAAACAGTAAAGCATGTGGGTGACTCTACTCAATGCAACTTCAAAGGTATTTATGGAAGAAAAGGGAGACATCCGCACCAGAGGAGCTGAAACGGATCTGGCAGTTGTAATAGGGCATCTCTATGGTGAGGACCTCTTCTGGTGATGAGACTCAACAGGGACTCCTTGATGATGGGAGAAGCTGCCTGAAATTCAAGAGTTTCCAGCAAGTTTGTATCAGCTTTGCTGCATGTTCAGCACTGGAGAGATCTAGGAGAGCTACTGAAAACTATAAACAGTCCTAGTTTACTGTAGTATATCCTGGCATTAATTGTTATGTTTCAGGAAATGGTTTGTGTGCTGAACAGGGAATTCATGCTCAGGAATTAGGGAAATAAGAATTTGATTCCCCTTATGTGAAGCTTGCTTAACAATCTTAAGAGCTACTACAGTGAAAAAAAGTTAGCAGGATCCTAAAGAAGATATTCATAACAGGTATTCAACAGTCTGAAGTTTTTTCCACAGGGGATAGAGGGGAAGTTTGTGGAATAAAATAGATACCATAACTCAGAGATGGTCAAAAATTTAAATTAAGATGGCAAATTAACACAGAACCAGAATGAGGAAAGGAAGAAGGCAATGAAATGAAATGGATAGCAATGAAATGAAATGGATAGCCATAATTAAACACTTACCAGAAAAAGACAAGAACATTAAGAAAAACTGAAGTGAAGAAATAAGCGATCTGTTAATGTTAGTCAAAGTGGCTAGAGGAAAGCAACAGGTATATCAGGGCAATACATACTAGAAAGAAGGAACTGTACCAACACGAATATAAATAACTCAATAAGAAAGAAGATGGTGAATAAATGCAGAGTCTGAATAAACATGAGGTGAATTATAGCTCATTAAAAAGCAGATATAGGAGTACTTGGAAACACTGAACATGCTCATATCAACCATTTGAGACACTATTGGTAAACAAAATTCATTAGCTCTGAAAAGTCATTGAACATAAGGAAAGTAGCAGATGATCGAGAATTTTTTGACTACTGAAAAATACTCCAATATTTCTTTTTCCTGTATTCATTCACCAAAAGGACATTATGTGATTGTGGCACTTTTTTACTCTGCTATGTTTCTGCCACTTTTCCTTCATCATGGAGTGAGGGAAGGATCTGTAAGAAAGGAAACTCAGACTAAATATTAAAATCAAATTTTGTTCTGTGTTATTGCTCATTTCCACATTCTCAAAAAAAGTATTAATATTATAAATACTGTAGGAATTTATTTATAGAACTTTATGAATACTGGCATATAACCTAGCTATTAGAGGGAATGTATAACTTCTACTGATAAACAATGTTTCTTCAGATCATACTATGGATGTGGAAAGAACAAATAAAACACACCAAAAGGCTTCCCAAATACAAATTTCGGAGTGAATACTAATATAAAGATAAGATATCTGCCCATGTGCTAGAGCTACATCTAGAGCTACATCTTAAAGATGTAATAAATTTAGTTAGCAATTTTAAACTTTGCTTTGCCTGAGCAAAACATTTTGCCGCATATAAGGACTTTACACAGTAGAGGTTAAATTCATTTGACATATGTTTAATAGCTATAAAAGTATAAAAAGGCATCTAAACTGGATCTAGTTTAAAGCCTCCTTTACAATTGGTGTAGAGAAATAGGCTCTTCAAAGAACATCATCTCATCCTACAGCAAATGAAAAATAAGCTGATACTGTGTGCCTCACAGGGGAGGCAGGACCCCTCCAGTTCCAGTACCACATCTCAAAAGACATCATAGGGACAGCTTTTGTAGGTCTAGATGGATTTTTTTCTGTGCTTATAAGAGCAGAGAAAATTAAGGGGCCAGTGGTAGAAACAAATGGGTTCAGCAGACTGCAAGAGAGTGCAATCTCAGATGATGCTAGTAAATAAACTACGACAATAATTATTTCCCTGTTGGAGCCAGGGGAGGTCTCCTGGGGGAACCAGGAGGGCAGGCAGACAGGTCACTGGCTCTGAAGAGACCTTTGTCACATGAAGGAGGCAACCAAGAGAGAAGGAAGATTTTCTGAAGCTTTTTCTTGGAGATAACATGGAAGAAAGCATGAGGACTTGGGCAAAATTCAGTTGCTGACCCCCAGGATCTCCATACTACTAGGCTAGCTATCAACTGAAATGGGACATTTCTAAATCCTCTGGAAAGGTTCTTCCTTTCTGTGTGTGTGTGTGTATGTATGCAGAGACAGAAAATATGATACTTGGAATTACGGTAGCAAGGAGAAAAAGAGGAAATAGAATGAAGAAGGCAGGGAAGAAGAGAAATGTATGGAACAGAAAGACAGGATGCTATGGCTAGGGAAAATATTAAGGAAATAACTGACTAGTGTATTTTAGTCATTGTATAATGTTAGTCTCTGTGTTAAAAGAGTAGCTCTTAAGGGTGCAACAGACTTAAATACTGCCTTTTTTCTTTGTCATCTTCAGAAAAAGGGTTACCAACTCTGTCTTTTTTGTCTCTCTCTCATCTCTTGTCTCTGTCCATCTCCCTCTCCTTCTCTCTCCAAAACTGACCCTGTGCAGTTCTGCTCCATTTCTCCTGAACACATTTCTGCCTGTCCTAACAAATGTGGTTAGGAGATCGGGACAGTGTAAATAACAAGCTTCTGTACTAAATGCACAGAAAAGTTCCTACCAATTTCCATACATAAAATACTGGAGGGTAAAATCTGAATCAGCTGGATTACTCCTGAATGTGGGCTAATGCTTGCATGATCACAAGCTAATGCTTACTGTGTGCTTTTACAGGGAAAGGCAGGAGCAGATCTTCCACTCACCCTGGGAGCTAGCCTTGGTTTTAGGTGAGTGACAAATATACAGTCTAGTGCATCCCATGCAGATTTAATTTAGCATTTATTTGCTGTTGCAAATTAATCTTGAACTAATCAGTCTTCATCTTGAAAGAGCAAAAGTTCCTGAAATAAAATTAATATAATATATTGATGACAGGTTAAACAACGGGAAATAGTTTAGACAGCCAAATATAAATGGTTAAATGAAAGATATGGGTTTCCATGCAACCAGTGTGATGACAATTAAAGATAGGTGTGATTAGTTGCTACAGAACTGAAAACAGCTTTTGATTCACTTTAGCACTGATTCTAAAAAGTTGCTCATTTTGATGATGTGGGAGTATATTTATGAACAGATCTGCTCATGATTTCTGATGGCCCTTTAAAGTCCATTTTCTTGAAGCAAAGTCCAGCATTTCATTTTTATTTATGGAGATATGCATGACAGTTTCTTAAAATTCTGTCCATTTCTGCTGCTTATTCATCATGATTTTCTTACCAGAGAAAGTTCACTTTAGTTATGAATATTATCTGCCATAGTTAGTAGCTATTTATTCATTATGAGGCAATTTTGGACTCATTGTGCTTGGACTGAAAACTAAATAGAGGTCTCATTACTGTTGTTCATTTTTTTAACCACAGAATTTTTAATGTAGGATGTTTTTTCAGGCCTCTCCCTGTCTGTTTATTGCCTTTTTTTTTCTCTGCCGGTCCCAGTTCTGAGTGTCTCGAAATTACTTTAAATGCTAAAGGCAAACATACTGAATATGGAAGCAACATGGAAACCTTGCTAACACTCATCTATGGTGAATTACTATTTAATATCACTGACACTTTCATCTTTGAGCAAATGACAGAAGTATAAACATACATGAGGCCAAACTTTGATCAAAACAAACAAACAAAAAAGTGGTTTTAGTTTGTTCATTTGTTTTCCAGTTCTCCTGCTTTGGAGGAAATAGCAGAGGAATACAATAGAGGAATAGAGCAGAGGAATATTCCTCACAGCAGAGGAATACAAGGACCTGATTCTCTCCGATGTGCCAAGAAACAATTCTTGCAAAGACTACGCTTTGAAATCTTAGCCATGCAATTGTGTACCAGTATGGTACTAGAATCACCCCAGTGAACCCACTGATTCTGTGACAGCGGCAGCCTTGGCCCATTTTCCTCTTTGGAAGCCTGCTTGCCTAAGACTCATGCACAGGCACTGTTTGTGCTGGTCAGTGTGTCTGTCTGCCCCCAGGGGATCAGTGGTGAGCCCCCTGAGCAAGCTGAGAGAGAGGGCGAGTGGTGTACAAGGCATTCGGCCTCCTCCGTTGAAACCCCAAAGGGCCCCTCAGTCGGCAGGTTCCTTGGGGGACCACCTGGAGAGAAGATGAGGCAAAAGACAGAGGCAAGAGATGGCTGAACAGCACCTGTGAGAGCACTTCTGATCTGCTTCCTTGAGGTGGGACCTGACCATGACCAGGGCTGTGAGTGGCTGTTCAGAGGAGGTCCCTGATCCAAACCGTTGGAGGAATAGAAGCAAATGGAAGGGATGGAGAGTTGGCCTTTGTGTGTTTCGGGGCCCCTGGGGGTGCCCTGGCTGCTGCCACGTCTGCTCCTGTTCCCCGTGTGTCCCTGATGCACAGTTGCATGGTGGCTGGCAACCCTCTGTGAGGCAAAGCACAGAGGTGTGGCTGGGTGCCCTGTGGTGAGGACAGGCCATAGCCCCAGTGTCTTGCTGCTCCCACCGGGAGGAGGTGGCTGGAGAAAGCAGTGCTGTGCATGGGGAGTCCCGCCAGGATGGGCAGACTGGGAGTGCTCCAAGGTGAGGATCTGACTGGCGAGTGCATGAGTCTTGAGATGGGGAAAGGCTGTTAACAAGAGGCTTTATATTTGTAATTGACTACTAGAGACTCTCTGGAAACAGCTTTTGGAGCTGGTGGCCATCAGTCAAAATTACGGGATCTGCTCAATTGACCTGTCTAGATTTGAATATGAGGCATATTGATCAAATGTGTATTTTACTTAATACCTTTAATTGGCATGCTGTACTTTGACCTGCCCAACTGGTATTTAAAGGGTATTTAAACAGAAGAGTGGCCACTGGGCAGAGTTTTAGTGTAACTGTTTTTCTAGACACCTCTTCTGACTGTGGAGATCACCACCTCTGGCTTCATGTCCTACTACAAGGGCTTCTGCACCATGGAAATTTTTTCTTGCAAGCTTCCTAGGTGCTTTTTATCAAAACGAACTGGGTCTTTTGGCCAGAAGGGAGGACTCCTGAGATCAGTTCAGGCAGGAGTACCAGGAGGGGAATGATGGCACCAAGCTGGGGCAGTAACCTCTTTGGAGACAGAGCAGATGCATGTCTGAGCCTGTACTGTACCATGTTTAGCTAAGGGGCTAGAAGAACTTCATTTGCTTCATATATATCTGTCAGTATTTGAGAACTTAATGTCACATGCAGTGACAAATTTAGAATAACTTTTCTTCTGTCAGGACATCTCCGGGAAATGGGAAATAGATTTGCTTATTGATGTTGGCTAAACTGATGTAGCTGATATAGCTAGCATATGTAGCACTAATATAAGCTATGTATTAGTTCTTAACTATTGCTTTTCAGTTTCTCTACTGCTTTTCTCAGTTTAGGCCACTTTCTTAGCATCACATCAATCTTTTTAAGCTTTGCATTTTTTAAGCTACGCAATTAGAGATAACTGCAAAGTTGAAATTTGTTGCCATTACTCTTCTATTTACAGATATGCACAGCCACAAAAATCTTTAAATGGATTTTTTTTAAATCTTATCGTTTTATAATAAACTTTTTCTTTTCCCCAGGGCCAGGAGGGTCTTGAGGTAGGAAGTTAAAACCATGTCTTTCTATTGTAAAATATGGAGATAGTTTTCAAAACTGATGCAAGAATCCAAGTCTCCCCTATTTTGGGATCACAGAATCACAGAATGATTGAGGTTGGCAGTGATCTCTGGAGATCATCTAGTCCAACCCCCTGATCAAAGCAGGGTCACCTAGAGCAGGTTGTCCAGGACAGTGGATAGATGCCTAATCCTGTAGGCTACAAAATGATTTTATATCTGTGTTTTCTCTATGTTCCAGTGAATCTTGAATTTCTTTCTCCAAAGTCCCACACCTGACTAAAAAGTAGAGCTTGTTTATAACAAAACATCATATAACCAAGGTGTTTAGGTCATATTCTAGAAATATGGGAGCTGTTCCATAAATCCTCTTAGGCAGAGGAGGTAAAAAGACACATTCTGGATTCGTGCTCCAACAAATATGCTATTGTTTGAGGCAGGCAGGGGTGACACAAGCTCTTTCTTCTGATGCATTTTATAAGAAAACAGCTGCTATAAATGCTTTGTGTTTGAACTGTGAGGATCATACTCCAATCCAGTCACTGTGTCTAGACATAGTCTAACAGTCACTGTGTTTAGACATAGTCTGAGAAAGCCTACCAGACTGAACCTGTTTGGGAGAGAAAAGCTTAGTCTGTGTCTTTTCAACTTGTTCTAATATGCTAATTTCTTCTTCAGCACTGTTAAACCTGAGGAATTCTGCACATGTGTCAGAGAGGCATCCAGTGAACTTTAGGGTCAGAAAACTCTCTGGGCTTAATTAATAAAGTCAAAGATCCCCAGGGTAAGAGAGCAGCTGGTTGGAGGTTTCTGGGATTGTTATTTTGAATTTAGGGAGACAATTAAGTCACCAGCTCTCATTTTAAGTACATTCTTTATTTGAATTGGATGCTGGAATTAAGTTTGGTAGGTGGCAACATAATCAGCTGTAAAATTGTTCTTGTCTGCCCTTTAAAAGGAAATTGAAAACAGCCAGCCAGTTTAGTCCATAAGTAATAACAATTACATCTTCATTGCCTCAGTACAGGTGATAGGCACCACACCAGCAAGTGTGGGACTCAGGATGCTGCAGACCATAGAAGAAGGGTTTGCTCTGGGGTGATCCCCAAGAGTTTAGGGATCATGGGTGTATCACGACTGGAGTCACCACACTATGAGGTTGCTGTAACCCTCCAATGAGCCCATGAGGGCTGAGCAAACCTAGCCAGCAAAGGGAAGTGACACCGCAGACTCACACTATAAGCATCTGGGTACTGTGAAATTTTGCATTGGATAATCTGTTGAACATCCATGCTGATATCCATTGATACGTGCACTGTTATCTGTTGACCATACTGTTGAGCATCCTGTTGACCATCCTGTTGGTATCTGTACTGTTATCAACTGAGGCCTTCTGTTCTATTTTGTAACTATGTTCCAGCATTGATTGATTGGATAATGAACTAAGCCCGAGAAGGATAAAAGAAAGTAAGCTACATACCTCTGATGTGGACTCGGACTCACCGTCAGCTTGCGTGTGGAGCCAACAACCCACCCATCAGTGGGGATGCCCCAATGCCAACTGCCAGGGAGAACCTGAATCATCTTGGCACAGCTCGAGCGTGGTGAGAACAATCTGGGGAAAATTATACTGGATGGGTGGCCCATAAGGATGTGTAGAACCACTTAGCTCCAATAAATTCTTATACTTGACAAATGATGATCTCTCGAGTTCAATGCAACTAACCTCGGAATCTGAAAGAATCCCAGACACCCCTCTAGTGGTGCATCACAACAGGTTTACCACTCCAGCTGATATGCTGATGGGGTATTCAGGGATAATATTCCGACATTTTCTTAGGGCCCTGAGAGATGCCTGACAACCAGTTGTAGTGGTTCAGCATCCAGCTGGCCTCTCTGCTCCACTGTGCAAACTGTAGGTTGGCTGCGTGGAAAGTGAGCCCATATCTCACCACACCATTTAACTGCCTGCTGAATTAGCTTATGCAGCTGACGAAGGTGGTTGAGCGAAGCTGCTGAACCATGAACTGGGAATGTGAGGTACGAACATATGATCCCTTCCCTTGTCTCACTACAAAGATGATCAAGCAAAGGGACAGAGTAGACTGTTGTCATTTCTATGAGTTCCTGAAGGGTATCTTAAATCATACTGATACAGAACAAAAACAAGAATCAATTTGTGCAGAAAACAAGAGGCCAAAATTTCACCTTAAAGTTAAAGGGCTAGCAGTGCTGAAGACAAATTGTTGGGAAGGAATGGAAGCTTGTAATCCTTCCTGGGACTGCATCAGGTCTGAAACACTAAAGGAAAAGGACTCATAAGTGTGACTCCTTCCTTGCTTTTTTCCAGCTCCTCCTGTTGGCTGTCAGAAGAAAGAGAATCAGTTAGGGAGGAAGAGGGGGCTGCAGATGGGCTGCAGACTCCTGTGGACAGAGAAATCAGGGTTAGTAGGCCTGAATCAAGAGAATTTGGAGTCTGGCCTGAATCTGGAGAGAAAAGAAACAGAATAAATAACAGGAGAAGAAGCAAAAAGTGACCTTGGGGGATCACATTGAAGTGGGGAGGAACTGAATGATCAGGGTCAGATTTGGGCAAAGATGAGCCAGAGGATGGTTTTGCCTTCCTTCAACTCCCCAGCAATAACATGCTTGTTTTGTCTGCTCTCCACGTGCTCTGTGTTCATCTCCTCCATTGCAGGAACTTCTAAACACTCCTTCAAATTGCTTTAAGATTGGGTGCTGCACACATTGAGCAGTCTCATTTCACATTTTCTTATTAGAACTTCTCTAGGTTTGTCTCTAATGCCTGTCTTGGGTCATTGAACTGGACTTCTGTAGTCCAAGTATAGCATTTTGCTGAGCTTCCAGGGAGAGGACTTACAGTGGTGAAAGCTGACTCCTGCAGAAAAAGAGATAGATAGGTGAAACAAGCTTTTTTACTAAATGTATAGCTACTGTGATATCTTGCCACCTCTGAAACAAGGAAAACAGGACCTTTCGTATCTGCACTGGCAATTTGCTTTAGTCAAGCTATGTACATTCTTCTTTGACTGAAGAATAAAAGTACCTAAGGCAATTCTTAATATTTCAAATATGTTCTAAGGGCAAATCCTGGCCTTCTGAAACTGAGTGGTAAAACTCCATCCAACATTATAAAAGCTAGGACACTTCCTGGTCTTAGCTGTTGTGTGTGTTTAAATGAAATGGAAAAATCTCTGTCTTTTAACTTCAGGGTTAGCTTTTAAAATTATCAGTGCCATACTGCTGTGGCTTATATGATATTTGGAAGCAGAAAATGCTAGACTTAATGCAGATGTTGCATTCCCTTACTCTTTACTTTGTCCTTTGAATAGTTTCCATGACGGGGCACTTTTCTGTATTTGCAAGACACATGCTATTGCAAATCCAGTTTGTGTGCTTAGATGTTCTTAAATCATTTAGATTTAAATATCACTTCTAGCTGCCATTGAACCGCATATATGTAATACTTGTCAGTGAGGACAGAAAGTATGTGTTTCCACACGAATGTAGAACATGGCTTGCACACAGCCAGAATGGTTTCTAGCACCTTGTTTTTCCAAAGTAAAAGTGTGCAGCTCATGACTAATAGAGCCAGATTGTGCCATCTCCAGGAGCTTTATGCTGTATCATGCCAGCTGGTTTCTTTCTTTTTCTCCACTGAAGAAACCTGCAATATCTTAGGACATTCTTCAGCCTTCCTGAGTCTTGAAAGATCTCAGTGGCCATGTTTAATAAACCCTTTAGTTGGAAATTCCCATGGAAGATCTGGGAGTTTCAGGATATTGTATTTAATATATCAGGTGGCATTCCTCTGTCTGAGGTAGTAGTATTCATCCAATTACTCAACCAGCAGAGAGAGTTTATTTCCTGATAATGTTTCCTTTCTCTTTCTCTTCACTAAAAACTCTTATGGGCCAGGTGAACAATAGTGGTATCACCTTCTGTTTAGAGCAACCATTTCATTCTGTCTACCTAAATATTGTTTGGAATAAAGTAGACATATTTTGCTTTTTATGCTAAACTTTTTCTCCTAGCAAAGCAGTTCATCTCAGGAAATTATGGTTAAACTAAAACACCTAGGTGCAGATAGCGATAGCTCTGTAAGAATGACTGGGGCCTTATTTCATGCATTATTCAATTAGACAATGGTCTGTAAGTCAGGTAGGATACAGAGCTGACTGATGTGATTGTCCTGAAATATTGATCTTCATGGAAGGAAATACATAAGCTATTCCTCTTATCAGATATTCTTTATTTGAAATAGAAGAGCATGTAATTCAAATTGAATATATCTTTTTTTTTCCCACTTCGCCACTGTTATATAGAGAAGAGATTGGAAATTAATGAATAGCATTCAAATAGAAGGTAGGGAAATATTTTGGTTCAGGCTGAACAGAAGGTAAAACAAAATTAAATGAGATTGGAGGAGGAAGGGAGTTAAGGAAAAGCATTAATTTTGGATATATTTTGTTTTACACAAAACAAATGCTTTTGTTTTGTTTAAATATATTTGATTTAACCAACTTTCTTACTAACTTGATAATTTGAAATGAAATTTTGAAAAGATTTTACAATTTGGAAAAGAATTTCCAAAAAATGCTTGCAAGTGGCCTTTTCAGAAAGTAAGAATTCTGGTTTAATGAAAAAGAAAAAGATATTCTAAATTTTTATTTTGTTCCACAGTTGAATGAAAATGTAAATGAATTTTTGAAATGAAAAAATTCAAAGCAAGAGTAAGTATTATCTAAAAATAGCCAAAAGCCTGGTATTTAAACATGGGTTCAAATCCCAGCCTGTCTTGCTCTCAGATACTTGTGTTTTGAACCTGAGAAAACTTCTGCTTTTGTTGCTGTTACTATTTTAATGATGTATTTCTACAATAAGTCTTTTTAGAAATTTACATTTTTTAAGTCCTCATATATTCATTTGTTAAATCAGTACCATTAAAAATGGCATATGCTTTATTTGAGATCCTAATTATGATAGACATCTATGGAAATTCTATTGTCTATTTTACTGGGCTTTTCATATTTCAGAACACAGCAGCATTGTATAAAATAAAAGGCCTGGATACTGGTTAATATTGAAGGCTATCATTAGTGAAAATGAAATTACTTGGATTATGCATCATGTGCTGTTTGTTCTTACGGAAATACCAGACAAAGCAGCAGGTTTTCTTGAGAAGGGGAAAAACATGTAAACAAAGCATCAAAAACCTCACCAGGAAGCATCAAACTTATGAAAACTAGAAAGAAATTAACTATAATTGCTGGTCTACTGGGGACGTTACAACTGCAGCCACAGCCCATTAAATATTTTCTGCACTTTTAAAAGAAAACACACTTCCCCCCGCTCCAGAGTTGAGATCCACTGAAGTGGCTGCCTAGGCCCATTTTTGGTGAAGAATCCCTGTAGTCTGATATTATGCAGAGGGATAATTTATGGTATTTATTCCATTTACCTCAATGTAAAGTGGGCATGTGTCCCTGCATAAGCCTGCATTACTGGAATTTGTGAGGCAAGTGGCAAGTTGTAATTTCTGCTGCATGTGATATTCTGCTTCACAGTTCTCTCAGCCTCCAGCCTCGGTCCTCCCACTGATTTGTGTCTTGTCTGTCCCACTGAATATTATGGAGCTTTTAATTTTATAAACCTGCTGGAATGAGGTGGTCTTCTTTGTAACTTGTATGTCCAAAAGGCTCACACATACATGGTGAGATGGTTGATTAGTTGGAGTCTCTCATTCTCCATGCCTCTTCCCACCTCACATGTCCGGACCTGAATCTTGCTCGTTTGCAGCCGTGAGCTTTGCACTTCCCTGTTACAACGTCTCCTGTCCCAGTGGCGGGGCTGCCTGATCTGTGCTCTGGTCACCAGCAGCTTTTGGCATTAGGAAGGGGGAACATGGCGGGGTGTTACACTACAGACCGGGACCTTGCTGTCTTGCAGGACCCTATGCTCAAAAGCTGCTGGAGAAAAGCACGCTTTTAGCTGTTGCCCCTTTTCAGTTGCTGGATTGGCCTGTTACTCATTACATGGCTTCATGTTGGGTCTATCACCCTGTGGGAAACAAGAAGATAGGAAGTTTGATTTGGGTTCCTACATGTTATTTTGCAAGGGGGAATGTTCAATTGACAGGTGTATTTCTGTTTTTTTTTTTTTTCCAAGTGACTAGATGCATGCTGCCCTGAACAGTGAATAATATAGCTGGAGACTGTTTTCATATCATTTCCAACCACTAGTGTATGCTTAGACATCTAATATCCTGGGGCCAAGGCCTGATGCATAGCTCTATGCTAATGGGACAAGGGGGAGGGCTTTGCCCCTTGGTTCAGTGCCAAGCCACCGGAGGATAAGCAAGAGCAGAAGGAGTTGTGAGGGAAGGAGGCAAAACAGGGACCTCACTTGAAGGAATTGTGTCCCCTTTTCTTTATGTAAAAAGCAAATAAATATGGTGTGGCTGAGAGAAGTGGGTTGTCTTGTTAGCTTGATAACACTGAAGAAGTCATTAGGCTGTAAATAGCCATCACTACATAGCAGAAATAAGGAGTACAGGACTGTTTATCCTCTCTGCTGCCATCTTGAGAAGTTAAACCTCAGGAAAATCCTGCTGAAGCAGGATACCTCCCCTCATAACCCATGCCACGTTGGGAGAACATCGCTGCCCAGAAACTTCAGGGAATATCTGGAAACTCTGTCAAGCCTGGTAGCACCAAGCATCTGCTGAAGGCCCATGCATTACTGTTATGGTTTTACTGGAAACTCAAACTTACCTTTATATGATACAAGGTATAGTCCATGCATGAAAGCTTTCATGTTTTAGTTTACTGGATAATCTCAAGGTGGAAATGCAGAAGTAGTGGAGATGGGCAGGTATCTGTGCAAACCTGGAGTTATTCATGAATCAGTAAAGGCCATAAAGGATCTAAGCAAACAGATGCATAAACACATCTGTAACTATGGAAACTGTAACCAAAAAAAAAGTAAAACTTGGAAAAATATCATCAGTGAAACAAGGGAGGAATGTTTTAATGTATTCTATCTAAAACAATATACCCTCAAGTGAGGGTGCCCCTTTTCCCACTTACACTCAGCTAATATGAATTTGAAGCAAAGCTCCTGCTTTTATAAGTCCTCGTTATGGAAATGGACAGAAGCTCACGTAATGTTTGGCGAAACAACTAGTCCTCACACAACAACCAGTCCTCTCAACTAAACTGTACTTTCCATCCAGCAATCAAAAACAGACTACGGAAGAACTACTCCCATAAGGCAAGTATGCCTTTATGTGCTAGACTGGTGATTAATGTCCCTAAATTGTTTTTTAATGTTAGTTATGGGGCTTAGAAATATTTGCTACTCTAATAGCAAATTTTTGAAGTGAAATTTCTGAAGCTAGAAAATTTCAACTGTATCTTCTTTAAATATATGTTTACTAAAAGTTTTATTTTTGGTTTATCTAGCTCCATTTGACATTTGCTACACTGAACATAGAGTTAGAGTTCAACTCCATGTTACTAAAGATCTGAGAACTGTCTCTGCTGAACCTATGATGTTCTTTTTTGCGACGGTGTCTTCTCCACAGATAAAAACTTTGTATTTTACTGTGTGGAGCATAACGCACTCTTTAGTGCTCATCCTATTCATCTCACATAAATGATTATGACTGGTCTTTTTAGTTTGTCACATGTAAGTTCAGGTAGTCTTCAGAGTAACTTATTCCTGTGCAAAGAAAAATTCTTCAAAACTGTGGTCAGTCTGGATAGGACTACAGATGACATTTAAGCACAATATTCAAATTGTTTGCCAATTAGTTTTTTCTATATGAGAAATTCCTGAAAGTTTTTAAAAGTATTTTTATTTTTCCCTCTTCAAATGATAGTGAGAAAAGTCAGAAGGAATTGTTTCCCCATATCCAAATTAACTTTTTAAAGTTTCCTTTTTTGTTTTTGTCAATTACACTTAAATAAATCTACAAATTCTTCGCATGCTTATTACTTTGGTATCTAGAATGTGCATAAGATTCTAAGAGGTTAGCAAAACTTGCTGTTATACAGCAGAAATATCCTTAGCCTTTGAAAAGCATCCTAGTTGAGTTTTCCAGTTTAAAAGCATATAGATTTACTAGGTTACATTTGTGCAATGCCAAATATAGCTGATAAATGGCTTTTTAATGCATAACAGGATCATGCAGCCTGTTCCAGTCTTGAGCCTGCAAGCTACATAGGCCATAAACATCTTCTGAAAATTAACAAATATCCTATTAATCAGAAGAAAATATACCCCATCTGATGACTTTTCAAAATAGAAGCCAGCTTGAAGCTTCCATTAACTTTTCTCATTGTTTGTCAAACCTTCAATATAATATTGGTATGTATAATAGTGGTAAGTAATGTCCACTAAACTGTGAAAGTTTAAATGCTTAGGCCATATTCAATGTGGGTTTTAACTCAAATGAAGATTACTGAGATGAAAATCCTGCATTACTTAAGTAACCTGTCAATGTTGTTTGCTTGCTTCTCTGTTCTACTCTTTCCTTAGGGATGAGAACTAATGTAACCAGGACATAAAAATGTAAACATTTCAAACTTTTAATTGTTTGTCTTCAGGTATGGAATTTGCTGATTCACTTCATCAGTTCTTCAGCTATAAGTTGTACTGAGGATTAGTATGAAAATGTATTTTAATTTGCTTTCTCCTCTCTTCTCAGATCTTGCAAAATGTGCTGAAGACTGCCTGAATAGGGAGATTCCTCTCTGCCCTTGAAACCTCTGCAGAGCTATTGACTGTCCCCAGGCTGATACAAATTCCCTTCAGGAGGAAGGCTGGCAATGGTCTTGTAGAAGTCTAAGATGTTTGACTTTGGAAACATTTAAAACAAACCTAGTGATATCAGTATTTAAAAATTGGAAATGTTTACAAATTTAATGTAAATGGCTAAAACAAAATGCTCTCTTTTTAATTGTTCAGAATGTTTCCATTTCTTGTTTTATTTCTTCTCTCTTTTTTTGTTTGTGTGCTTTTGAGATGTGAGGGATGCAAAGCCCATCAAAACCGATTTATTTTCTAAAAGATTTAACAATGTGAAAACATTTAAATGTGTGTCCACTATTTGTGCCAAGAACAAATTTATTAGTAACAGTTCACTGACAAACAATAAATATTTACTCATGAGTACATTGTAAATAAAAGCAATGTGTGATATATTCTTTGATGTGTTAATTTGCAAAGCCACTTGTCTGGCTAATGCTAGTCTCAATTTTAGGACACACATCAGATATCTTCCCAGGAACAGAAAGGTAATATCAACTTTGACAGCATGGAATAAATGCCGGCCTGCGTCAAGGGCCTCTGCCTTATCCCAGATGCCAGAGGATTCGGTACATAATTTAGTACATTAATTGCAGGTGTATGAAAAAGAGTTACACTTAAAACTAACGGTATGGGCATCATACAAGGTGGGATGAACTGTTTCTCAACACTAGAATGAGAAAAGAAGTCTAGTACCTCTTCTAGGTTGTTCTTTGAACCAGGGAATTAGTATTCAAATTTCATGCCACTGCATATTTTTTGGTAAAAATTCCTGCAGTGATGTATGCTTATACTGATAGATGTTTAGTGGATGTATAGCACAGATATTAATGCAAACTGAGACACTGTTGTTATATAAACTTAAGTCTTAGTACTGCTGTTTATAAATTGTGAAGTATGACTCACAGGATTTACATATTGGATTTGGTATGTTAGTGCTTTTAACATCCAAATAGAGTTCTTTCCTCTTTACCACAAGATCAAATATTATATATTTTTAATCAACACAGTATATTTGGAAGTGAAGTTTAATAATATTCACAGATTGCAGGTCCCAAAACTTTTGGTTTTATGGAGTGTTTTACACTGAATAAGTTAAAGTAAGTAAATAACATTACAGTCTGCAGTGATACCCTCTGTTAAGTCAGTGTCATTATCTATAGAAGGTGTTCATGGTCAAACTAATCTTCAAAAGTGATCTGCTGAAATGTAGATTTCTGTAAGTTGATTTGAGACACATGAGCTAGGAAAGAAAAAGTCATAAAGGTGAGAATGTATGTTGTAGAAACTGGGCAATTCAGTGAAGTGAGAAAGCAGATTTTAATGCACTGAACTACAGTGGGAAAATGGGGAGATGGGGGCAGTGAATGGCCTTGAAGCAGCAGTTTGGATCCACTTGGGAAGCAGGGACATACCTAAGACATTTAAAGAGAAGCAAAGCAACACATTTTAACAAGATGTAAGGTGTCAGGAAGGTGACTGTGAGTAGGCCAAGTGGAACAACAGGAGATGAGTTAGAGCAGAAAAAGGTAAAGACTCTAAAAAGTGTCAGTGTAGCAGATGGAAAACAAGAATCTGTAAAGCAAACAGCAATATTTGCAGATAACTTAAGATATGAAGTGAGCTTGGAGTACAAGGTGCTACCCAGGGTGTCCCTGCGTAACTTGGTGAAAGCTATGCTAGTTATCTTGACAGTGTAGCTAGATAAACCTGTAACATGTTTGATCTTTACAAGGGGACTGATATTACTTACAAAATAAGCAAAAAAAGAAGGGCCTTTTATAAAAACAGCCAAATCATTGATAAAATGATGTTAAAATGCTTTGGATTTCAATAGGTTCATCTGAATTGTTCGCTTTCTTTTCTCTCAAATGTCTAAGCTGGAAAGATCAAAACAAAATTTCCAGAAACAAAATGAAAATCTTTATTTTCTGGAACTGATGATCCAGAAGATCATGTTCATGTACAACACATGAAAGATGTGTTGTATAAAGTACTTTATAAAGTTTTTGAAGATAATTATGTCTCTAGCATTTGTGGGAGTGCTTTGCGCATTCAGTTATCTTCAGGCTGGTATATCACTGACTGATATAGAAATGTGAGGGTGGAACAGTGTCTCATAGCTAATGAAGGGTAAATAAAACAACAACCAAAGATTTTTCTCTCTCTTTTTTTTTTTGAAAAAAAGCATCTGTTGCAACATTTAATTCCCTCTCTTTTCCTTAGATTGAATTCCTTAGGGAATCCAAGGAATTTCTGTGTTTGGGTCATAGTTAATAGCAACTTAAAGGGATGATTTGAGACATGCACATTTATATCAGGCTGAAAAATATGCATATATGCATTTACTATTATTTCCAGTGCTATCCACCATAAGGTAATAAACCTTTAAAGATGTGTCAGGCAGTGCTGTGTATAGCTTAAAAGGATTAGTTTAAACAAGCACCCAAAACTTCAGACTTCTCTGAAGTCAGAACTTTTGACCTTTTTTTTTAACTTTAGTAGACTCTAAAGAAGGGTTAGTTAAGACACATTTATCACATCCTCATATAACGACTCTTTTATTTTTAAATTAAAAGGAATGATTTAGCATGTCTCAAGTATCAAAACATATTTAAATGATGACATTAACTTCTCTGTTGGTGAGGGGCACACACTGTGTTATGTCTGCATGTTTTCTGTAAAATTAACAGCTATCTTTCCTAAAGCTGTTATCTGAGTGTGACAGTGTGCTCCTTTCCCCCCATGATGTGCTCTCTTCCCCTCAACCTGACCTCCCTGTAAACAGCACGTATGCAGGAGCTAATTGAGCACAAGCCAACTAAGGCCCGTCTAGCATGCAAATATGACTATGAGTCAATCATCCCCCCCCCCCCCATAAATAGGGGGCAGCCCAGAGTCCATGGAGCTCTCCTGCACAGCAGCGGGCTGCACTGCAGAACCTCCTCTTGAGCAGGGACGCCTCTCAAGGTTACTCCTCGAGGTTGAGAGATTCCTTACCTGCCACAGATCCTCAGTAAGTGATTAATAGCATGCTGAACTTTTGCGAACTTCGCAAAACTTTCCTGAGTTATATCTCTGATTAATTGCACACATAATTCCTTAGACATAAACCATTGATCAAGTCTGGGACTAAGACTGGATTCAGCCGCACCTAGGCTCCTCTCTGAAGGAGTTTAGAAAGCAAGGGGGTCCAGTCTGAACCTCGTGACTCAACGGGAGGGTCTCCGTTGCACACGCATCTGACCCTGTCCTTCAYGCAGTAAATAACTGAGTGAACCTTGCCAATCGAACCTCATTAAATCGTTCTTATTTACGACTGAACTTTGTTAAATCGCTGTCTTACTGCAATAAACATAGTGCTGCTTCCCTCTTACGAGTGAAGTGCATCACTCCTTTCGTGACACTGAGTGAAGGAGAAGAGTAATAAGTATATGGAAGTCTTATCCCTCTTAGGCTTTATCATCTTCAGAATTAAAACTGTGATCTATGTTACTATATGTAATAAAGTAAGGGGCTGTTGGAGCATTTTCATAGGAACACCAGGGTATTGCAATACTGGTGGTGAACCCCCAAGGCCAGTACCCTGTTTCTAACTGGTTGCAAGAATTCCTGGCAAGGTATATGGCCATACAAAGTAATGGCCACAATACTTTTCTGTTGCATTTCTATGGCCACACAAAGGTAATACCATAACACTATCATTCAGTTTCCTTTCCTCTCTTTTGGAGATCTGAAAAGGACGTCTTGCCATTCCCTATTTCTCAATGTTAAGCCCCATCATGCTCGGGGTGCTATCACTACACTTGCTTACAGGTTTCATAGTATTTTACAAGATGGATTAAAGGAGACTAGCTTTATCTCTTCTCCTCCCCCCACCCCCTTAGTCTCTTACTACAGGTAAAATTTTTGCGCCTACTAAATCCCTCATCCTTTGTGTATGGGGAAAAATCAAAACCTTTCATAAAGCAATCCTTTAGCCATAATTAATAATTTGTGCCTCAAATTTTCTATTCTGAAATTCAGAATAGAAATTAAATTGGCAAATACATACAGTATGGATTTTTTTTCCTCATTGAACTGTAGAAACAGATTGAAATGTTTTTTAATAATTTTTCAGGAACACTATTTTAAACTAGCAGCTTATAGTATTGCCAACATATTTCAGAAGCTGAAATGAATACTTTTTCTTTGTTTATCTCACTTAACAACACTGTTAAAAAGACTGGTTGTATAAAACTGTGTAAAACCTAACATCTTTCTTGCCAGTAAATTCAGGTTTGACCCTTTGAAAAGCTTCCTAGTTGCTCATTGTGCTCTGTAGAGAAAAAGAAATAAAATCAGTAACTTTTTTGTCAAAGGCATTTCATGCAAAAAAGCTACCAAAGTGAGGTATAGTTTCAAATATCTCAGCTGCTTGTTTTGCTGTCATAGGCAGCAGCATCTTCCAAATGGAAACAGATTTGACTAATTATCAGCTACAGCCAACCCAGGCAATTGATACGTTTTCAAGTATCAGTTTTAAGTATTAAGTTTTAAGTGTTAGAAAGCAACTGGAAATGTAGGAAGGACTCCCTCATAAAACATGTGCTATGTCTCAAAACTGGGTACAGGGATAAGGAAAGAGAGAGAATTTCGTTTTAAGGCAGAGAAGAAATTGAAATCTCAGAGGAGCTTCAGTCTTTAACAATAAGGACCTTTACAGGACATGACAGCACTAGGCTGTAGAAGCTGAAGAGTCTCTCCTACAAATGAATGGGATGACAGAAGTACTAAGCAAAATCCTCACTGTCCAGCGGAATCACAACAGTGTGGGGATTTTTTTTTTTTTACAATTTCATCACAGTGTTACAAGTCTGTGTTTTCAGAAATGCTTTTTATCTTTTAAAAATGTGTCTAGGGATAAAATTGACTCTGAGTTCTCTAATGCATCAAGCCATTCTATTCTTACCAATATCAAAATCTTTAAAATCATGGTAAAGGGAAAGCTTTCGCAATAAGGAGCACTGTAGGAAAAGTTCTCAAGGGTACCCAAAAAGGTACATACTTGTGCCTCCAGTTGCCTTCTCAAGGACATTTGCCCTGTGTCCACAGCAGGAATCTGTTTCCCAGTGGCCAGTGTTACCCCAAAACCCCTCCATGGCATACAGAACACATGGGAGCTAGGAGAATTTGAAATACACTGGCAATGTCATGAAGACAGTCTAGGTTTGCATATGTCTCAGGCTACTTTTGCAAACCAATGTGCCTTAGGTATGTCTTATCAACAGTCTTCTGAGGCTGTTTATTCAATCCAAACCAAGGAGTCTTTTGAAAGCCTGTCCCTTCTAAAACAGATTCATAGATTCTTTGGTGACAGCCATTGGCAGGGACCAGCTGATTGTCTAACATACGTGATGAAATGTCTTGAGGAGTGCAAAGGCAAAGAACCTTACTACAGAAACTCTGCATCAAGACTATGCCTTTTGTTGAGAACTACAATGCCTCTTCTCAGACATGGTGAAAGACCTCAGCACTGTAGCCTCATTAGGATTTTTTTTTAGTGTATTTAGATAGCAACAATGTATATTCAATTTATGACCTTTTTTTTTTCTCTCTCTTTTTTAATGCAGATTCAGGAACTGTGAGTCAGAAGTTGGTCTCCTATGTAGGTTCTGATAGGCAGTGTTGAAATCATCCTTTAACCTGCTTTAGAAACAAGTAAATAATCCACCCTTTTAAAAACTCTAAAGCATATTTTTCTGACCCTGTAACTCCTTTCTGAATCCTCTCCAATTGATAAAGGTTTCTCTTGAAATGTGGTTACAATGCTGGGCACTGTGTTGAACCTTTGCTATATTTGACTCTAGTGTTTCTAATACATTCAAATGCCTTATTCCTAGCATTTCTGGGCATAACATTTGAAGTATTCCTTTTTGTTACTGTCATCTTTATTTACATTTCATAAGTTGCCAGTTTGTATTTATTTCCTGTATTCCCCACGTGTTGCGTATTGGAGGGATGGGGAGTTTTGTTTTCTTGTGGTTTTCACTTCTACTCAACAGGTACAGATTTTAAACTAAAAATGCTTTCATTCTCTTGCATATGTTAAAATGTTTTCAGATAATTCCCCTTTATTATTCACAGTTATGCATTTATATTTTCCTCCTCTTTAATCTTGTGTGTGTACTCCTTCATGATAAAGCCTACTACTTTCCCATCCTATGACTTCCCTCCATAATGACTTCCTGAGGAATCATTCTACATATTAGCAAAGACTGTAACGCAGGTGTGTGCCTTGTAAACACTGCACTGTGAAGGAAAATAGATACATTTCCAAATAACACTTTCTGTCATATTTGCACCAAGGAAAGCAGGATGAATTCCTTTATTACACTCAGAAGGCAGTATATGAAAGTATTAATGGTATCCCTTGTAATTTTTTTATACAGTAATGTTCCTTGGTATAAATTTGTTCTTGTAGGAAAAAAAAAATCAGTGTCTGAAACATACTACAGAAAAAATAAAGTTTAAATTCAGAGAATTTCAATGTACCTCACTATCAAAATTCCAAGTCTATACAAGCAAGGTGAATTTTGGCAGGCTTTGTTTTTGTAACAGAGATGTTATCTAGGTGTTTCTGTAAAACTTAAAAGCAGTATTTGTAGAGACCCCAGCAAATTTATATGCTTAACTGTAGGTCTTCTTCCCTGAGCAGCTCTATACATCAGACAATCTGAAATGCAAATTTGGGATTCTTTTTCTATTACTGAGAATTAGTAGTTTTGCATGCAGATGCATCTATTGGACATCATTTAAGCGCCAGATTCTGTATTCCTTGTATATGTGCTTTGCTCATACATACACAAAAATCTACTTAAACTTAGGTTCTGGTTCAAATGCAGCAGCATTAAAACAGCTTGTTATAGAAAACAATAACACAGCTGCATATTGGTGGTCTTATTCAGCTGCTCTTATCATTCTGGACTCTACCTTGCTATACAGGTACCAATACCAATTGTCCAAACAGACCCTGTAAACCAGTGGGACTATGTTACGACCAGTATGAGGAATGGAGATAAAAGCAAGCCAGTACCTTGTACCTGCAGGACATTATATAGGATTTTCTTTTACACATAGAAAGCCTTCATTTTTCAGGGAAACTGGAATGCATCCAGCATACTAAATTAATGTTTTACTATTTCTCTTTAGAGCCTTGAGATAGACTCTTTCTTGAAAGGCTAAATGTGACATTCATTTTAATATTGTTTACTTAATTCACAATGGGTTATTGCCAGAGAAGCAAGACTTGCATGGGAGGATTTTTTTTTTCTAAATATAAAGAACCCTGCATTCTTGAGAGGTATTGTTGGAAAGTTGGAAATGGTTATGAAATACTAAGTCTGTGGAATTTAATTGAAATATTTCCACAGATTGCATAGGGCCCAGGTTTTCTTTTTTTTTTTTTATTCACCTTGAGTTATGTGTCATTTTTCTAAAAAATAGTAATCATTTTTCCACCTTAAAGAAAGGGAAATAGAAATGAAGGGTTAATTTCTCACTGGCGAACATGAAATTGAGGCTTCTTATTACATCCATCTGGACCCATTATCAGGAACGTACATGCCAGAAAACCCTGCGTGTTATAAAACAAGAGCACTCTGCCTCTACTTTACTCATCTCTCAGTAAGCTGTTTTACAGTTCTCAGTCAAATGTCACTAAAAGTAAGCAATATAACTCTTCTCTGATGCTTGTCTCTCTCCTGCATTTCTTCTCCAGAAAGAAAAGCAAGCTGATTCATGCCCTTGCCAATTCTTTTTACTTTCTGCTAGTGTTATTACTTACACATCTGTTGTATGACATGTTTCCAAAGTATTCACTACCATCAGGGCACACTGCCCCTGCCTAAGTCTCTGCAGAGACTGTCCTAGCTTTAGGGACTGCCCAGCTCTGGAAGGTGCTCATAATCCTCCTTGTCAACTGGCAAGAATATCATGAACAAATTATTTCTTTTCTGATCAGAAAAGCTCTTGACATGTCTGGGGAAGGGATCATCCCTTCTTAATTCAAACACACAGTAGGCCAACTCTAAATACACTAACTACCAAGGTCGTGTTAAATGCCATTCCTGAGCAAATTAAGGCCACAATGAAAACCTAAATGCCATCACATTTTTTTTCATCTTCTGCTCCAAGGTTTAGATGAATTTCTTCAGCTTTGCTTTCTTTATGATATTTGCACTAAATACAGACGCATTTAAAATAAACAGACAAAAAATCCCTGTCTAAACAAGAAGATCTTTACATGTGTCCTGTCTTAGGAGAGATTAAAAAAACCAGCATGTTTTCTCATGTTACTTATTGCTTTTCTAATAATCATGCAAGGCATGATAGTGAAGAGCACTGCTAAAAGACCTACATAAGATGACATCACCCAAATCTCATACCGAGTCAGAATCCACTCTAGGATCCTTTGCTCCAGGACTGCAGACATTAGACTGTGGTGCTACAACTGCTGTTACCATAGCTACATGCAGGACTAGTCCCTGTTACTTAAGCAACATACTGTTGGTTTTATGAACATTATTGTTCTTTATGTCTTGGCTTGTACTGTGATTTCATCACAGCTCTCATTGCTCTTGAAGGAATATTTGATTGGGGGATTCAGTCTTCCCCTTTCTTACTATATGAACTTGTAGATTTCCCCCCCCCGAGTTTTTATTTTATGCAATATTGAACTTTTAGCAATCAATATAACTTCATGAATTGTATTTCTAGCTGACTGGCAATGGGCTGTAATTTAGTTGTGAATTATATATTAGGCAACTGTAGCAACAATGGAAAGAGCATACTCTTTACTTAAAAATATGGAAGAATATGTGCATAAATATAGTCATATCCGATCTGATTCTTCTATTATAAAAGCAGAATTAGGAGGCATTATTATCTTTTACAGCTTAAAAAAGCTTTATCTGTGCTTTGATGGATGAACTTTCATAGTTGCTCTTTGTAGAAGATAAGCACTGCAAGACACACTAGACTTGCAGAATTTTACTTTACACAACATTGTTCATCACTTATTAAATTACTGTCTCAAATAATTCATGTTCATTTACCCCCAAACCACATTATCTACATTCATGTTCACATTGTTGTGTGAAGTTAAACAAAACCCCTCAAAAACTATCCCCCTAGATCCATTATTTATGATTACAAGGACCATCATAAACAATAATAAGTCTATGAAGAATATTCAATCAAAATATTTCAGTTCTCCAGGAGTTATTTAATATGGAAGCAATATCACAGTGCATTTGAGGTACTGAAGGTTTGAACTCTAATTCTGGCTGCAATCTATCTTGAGATTATATACAGATGGTATCATAAAGAGTTTCTGACCTCAGTAGGAATTTTTGCATTTATAGTACATATACTTACGTTAACTATATTCAAATATCTGTAGCACCAAAATGCAAATAGCCCCGTACAGACATCAAGAAGCTTTTTTCAAGATTTACTAATGGTTAGTAACCGATTACTTGCTTCTCTATAGATTTGCTTTGAGTGTATCATCTGTTACTGAGAGAAATATCATGAATAAACCTAACAGAGGCATTAGTTTAACTAATCAGGCAGGCAAGAGTTTGAATGCTTGAAAAAAGGGGACCAGACACCAGGCTAATGGGAATTGTTTAACCTGCCTATTAGGAAAAATAGATGTACATCAAAAATTATGAGAAGATATGGTAACTTTTGTGAAAAGTAGTGTAGAAAAACAAATATCTTTTCTCTTAGAAAGGCAGGAAAGAAAACCAGAATGGTCATAATGCAATTAATGGAATAAACTGAAGTTCACTAAAGTATACTGCTCTTTTTCCTTTGATTCTTCATCATCCTTGAATAAAAGCATGCTGTTGTTCAGCTGGTATATGTTTTCCCTTGTTAGGCCAGACAAAACTTAATTCTGATAGTCTGCGCTGCTTTGCTTACCAGAGTACTACTGAACAGAGGAAGTGTTTCAGCACAGCAAGTACAGAATAATAGGGTCTTTTCTTTCCTTTGATTTGTAACCCTGAGGCTTCATCCTTACAGGAATCTCTTACCATTACCTGATGATTTCAAGATACCGCTGAATCCGCAACTATTCCTGTCCTAATTATATATTTGTTTAAACTTCTCTTGATAAAAGAATGGGAAAAATGTCACAAATTTACTAGTAAGGGGCTGATTTTATTATTCCTTTATGCATTTTATTTTTAAAAACTATTATCATACATCTAAGCCTGCTGCAAAGCTGCTGCTGCAGTTAGAGAGACTTGCAGAATTTTGCCCTGGGGCTTTGCAGAGCGCAAGGGGTTGTGGTGCCAGTGGAAGAGTAAACTGGCCCTTTAAGCAAGCTTATCGTGAAACGCCATATTTTCCCCAGAACACTGTAGAAAGTTTAGCTATTGATTAAGTACTTTTCCTCTTGTATTTTTTTTTAATCTACTTGTTTTACTCTTAAAATCTTATTGTAGTTCCAAGCTCCTACTCTCAGTTCTCATTGAATAACCACTGAATAGCATAACATCAAAAGCCTTACTTGACTGTGAGTACCAATGCTATAAATCTGCAAATCTTGGTAGTTAGCAAACTGGCATGAAGGATAAAAAAATCAATGCTTGGATGCCTATTCTATAAGCTGAAAATCAATGCAGTCTTTGTGTATGCTAATGTATCATAAATAGGGAATAAAATATAAAAGTTCAAAATCATGTGACTTTTATTATTGATTACCAGCTGACTAGGAGCCAGTGGGAAAATTAAATAACTGATTATAAGAAAAGATAAAATATACTCAATCTCTGGTTTGCTTTCTACATAATGAATTACATTTTAAATAACCAGACACTGTATTTTACTTGTGGTTTAATTTCCTATACTTGGAGCAGAGGGGCTGGCAGTAAGCTGTGGTCAAATCTGTACCACTGTATACATGGTTGTAAAAACCTCTTTTCTGTTGGAGAAGGGGAAGGAGGAAATATCATACACCTAATATTTCCTTCCAAACTGAATCTAACATCCAGCTATCTTAGAAAAAAGCCAAAGACAGGAGTCAAAACATACCTAACTTTGAAACCTTTCTGTCTCTGAGGGAAAAGTTTGCTTAAGACCCCTCTTTATTCACAGACTTCAGGGTGGACAGTTCTGTGATAAAGGAGTTAAACAATATACATGCCATCACCCAAAGTTAAAAAGCATTTCATTTGAGGCTTGAGATCACCTCAGCAAACATACACTACTGGAAATGAGTTTTTTTCCAGATTTCTACAACTGATGAACAGCTTGAGGATTTTTTACTGAGGTAAATTTTGCAATGCCTTCATTTCTCTATCATCACAGAAGTTTACATGACTGACTTGCCCTGGAACTAATAAAGCCTGAGGGCAAACTGACATTGGATTTTCATTGGAGATCTGGACATGATTTATCATCTTAAGAACAGGCTTTAAAAAGTATGGTGCTTAAGTCAATCAAACAATTTTGTTTAACTTTGAACATGTTTAAATCATAGAACACTGCTTATGTCAAACCAGAAAATACATGGTACAAAGCAAATATTGTATTGCAGTATATTGAGGAGTCTGAACCACTCACGTTCTCAATTTCTTGCATACAGTATGAACTTTTAAAAGCAAGGAAGAAGCAAAGCAAGCACAGATCCATTTCACTTCCTTACCAAAATTACCAGTTTGTGGATTGTACTATGGAGAACACTAAATACTTCAGTGCACTGTGAGGCATGTTTGCCAAGGCAGTCTGACAACTATTTACCAGGCGTGATTGTGGGTAACACATAAGTACATGAGAAACATGCTCTTCTTATGTCCCGGTCAAATGCAAAACTGCTGCATTACATGGTTTTGGAGTTTCTTTGTTTCTGTAAAATAACAGTGACAACTGATGTATTTAGTCAACAAATGAGCCTGGAAATGCACAAGGGAAGAAGGCTTTTTTTTTTTTTCTTTTACATAAACTTTAGTCAATCATCTGCATTTTTTTGATATCTCTTTGATTTTTCTATCTTTCAAATATAGTCACTTATTTTTAATAGAATGTTTGTCTCCCAGTAGAAAGCCAGACTGAAGGATGACTAACTTGTTGGGTTTAGCTGCAAGGTTAGACCTTGATCCAATAGCACAAGTGTAACCTGCATAGTTGTAAGAAGGTTTGTGAAACATTGTCAGCCACTTGGGTGGATCTGGTAATGCGTATCTTCAAATCCACAGAGTGAAATAAGAAGCCATATTCTTAGCCTTAAACATGCTTAGAGACATAAAATGAGGATGGATAAAAATTGCTGCAGTCCTTTGGAGGGTCTCAGATTTTCCACAAAAAAAAAAATCCTTTAAGAATGCTTCTGATTGTATCTCTTTTTTAATCAAGAGCTAGTCTGATTTTTTTTTAATCTTAAAGATTAAAGTATTTGTCCTTAAAAACTTTTTTTTCCATTTAGATTTTTTCTTGATTTTTAAAGAACTACTAACAATGGAGATTTTCAGTAATTAAAGTATGTTCAAAAAAAAAACAACCAACCATTTTCTCAGGTAAAATGAAATCCTGTATTCTGTACTGCATGCTTTCATTAAAATGAATTGTGTTAACATTGAAAAGTAGTTCTCTAGATAAAAACAAAACAATAGCAGGAAAATGCCTTTATTTTGAACTGTTTTCTGGAAAAATCAGTTCATGCTGTTAATCACACTTTATACTCACTACTGTCTTCATTCAATGTAAAAGTGATTGCTCGGTGTATTTTCAGTAATGTCTTCTTCATGGTAAAGCATTACTGTGGGGTGAGATTATGTTTACTAGATAATTAAATATTGACTGAATCTTTAGGTAGCTCTGATCCTTGTTACAAATATTATTCAGTAGTATGAATTATGCTATTACCAGGGCTGCCACATCTTGGAATTCCTTAATTCAGCTTCACCTTGGTTTTCACAGCTACTTACTCATACTGCAAAACCATACCTTTAGGATCCCCCAACAAACATGCTTTTAGCAACTTAGCAAATTATATTATCCTATAACTTCTATTTGTAGAAGCATACTGATATATTTATAAAAGTGCATGCTCTTTGGCTGGTATCTGTTGGTATTTATGCAGAGGAGGAGTTAGTGGGTATACTGACCCCCCTCTTCCCATGTTCCCTCAGTGCATTTGGGGTCAACGGGAATTGGCTTGTGCATTCTTGTATTGGAACTGTTTCTTAGTCCCTTTTGCCACTTGAATGTGCTTCAGAGTATATTAATCATTGTCCTGATTCAAAAAGCAAGCAGACCCTCAATGAATGTGTCTTTCATGTATAACCGACCTTGTTGATAAACACAGACAGATTTTACAAGCTTGGCGTTAACAGTTCAGTGAGAGCAGGCCAACAGCAATATTTGAGCTTCTCTCAAATTGCCTCTCTGTCTTGGAGGCAGCTTCTCATAAACACACAAAATTAATTTATTACCTCAGTATTCTCTTCTGTGCTGTCTAGGATTTCTAAATCATCTGAGAATGGTTTGCTAAACCCACTACTTGTTGTGTTGACCAGCAGGGATACTGGTACATATTATGCATAAACAAGTAGCTTTTCTAGGTTCGCAGTATAGGAGGTGCTGCTCTTCCAAGGCAGTAACTCAGCATTGAGGTGAGAACTGCTGTGTGAGTGAGAGCAAACAGGCAGCAAGATTTATTCTGCCAGGGACTGTCAACAGTGTCTCACTGTTTCCTTGTACGCTGTCATTTGTCTCTTGCTTTCTGCTTACACTGCTAAGTGTTGAGGGCCAGAAGCTGCCTATTTATTTCTTGCGTAGGTATGGGTGCTCAGTGCAGACTTGATCCGTGACAGAGATTGCTAATTGCCATGGACTGGAAATAATAATTATAACGAAAGAAGAACTCCTTAAGCAGATGGATCTGATATCATAAGACAATAGGTCTTTCCTGAACTTGTAGCAGATCTGCAGGCTGCAAGCTAATGACAACAAACTATGCTACATAGGTGGAGCTGTATAGAGTGCACAGTCTTTAAGTTTAAAAGCATAGGGCTCTTCAATCTGAGGCCTATGTTGATTTTATTATTATTATTATTATTATTATTATTATTATTTTCTCTTTGTCAACACTGTCAAAGAGCAGTTGTCAGGCTGCTCTGTTCTGCAAAGGCTGTCATCATTACACACACCAACTCCATACATTGAAAACTTCCTTTTTACATATTTCTTTAATAATGCCAGAAGAAGACATTGTCAGACTCCAGAAGAGATCTCTTTAGCAGGGTTTTGAATAAAAAAGAAGAGTTAGTATTAATATGGTAAAAGAAATTCCTAAGACAAGTTAGAAAATTTTAAATGTACAATTTTTGCTTCTCATTAGTTAATCATATAAGAAAGCAGCATTTACTGTCCCCAGCAGGTGTAGGTTATAATTGGCTTAATTTTTAAGAAACAGATTCTGAAACAAAATTACTTAGAGCTAGTGATCATCACAGATCTAATCACCCACTTTTCAATGGTAAGCTGAGTTTCTTTGACTGTCTTCTGTAATATAATGATAGAGGACCAAAAATGTTTCCTTTTTATGTATAATGAAAAAGAGAAGGAAACATTTTGTCCTACAAGACATACTTCATACCTGATATGTTTCTGGGCCTGAGGATAGGACAAGCCAACAAACAACAAATGATATTCGCTAGCCAGAGTGTGACTCTTCAAGGCAGCTACCGTGAGCATTTTAAGGTGTTCCCCGTGAGATGCACACTTCCCTCTGTCTTTGTACCTAGGTACTGTTATAAGTCTTGCACAGGGGTCTGTAGTACACTGAATATTTTATAGGCTTAATGCATGAGGAAAAAAATGTGTGGGATACTTTTAGTCCTTTCTCTTTTCACTGTACTCCTCTGTAAGAGGAGCTGAGCCTTAACTCAGAGCTTACTAGAAAAGTTAACTGAGAGAACCTATGCAAACAATATATTTAGTGTGGGTGTCTACCATATGATATCACACAGTTTCCATTAACATAGCTATCAAGAAAACTAATGTAGGCTGATTTCTTTTTCATTTTCTAACATCACTTCCAAACTTCAGCTTTGGCACCTCAAGCAAGTAATAACAGCTGTTAGCCTGTCTGGAAACACATTTGGCTTTGACAGGACTGTTGGATGCCAAAGCAAAGAATATCTTCTGTCCCCAGTGATATCTGGGTCTTTGCTTTGCTCTTTGCCAGCTGCTAAGAGGGAAAATGGTAAAAAAGTTGAATGATTTTTGGATCTAATGCAACATGATCTTTCTTCTAGAATTTTATGTTAAGCAGTTTAAAAACAAAAGCACCTTAGATAGCTAAAGGAGAAGGAAGAGGCTATCTGTGTGAATATTTTGTTTCCACATTTTGAAAGGCATTAAAAAAATCTAACATATTGCTCTATAGTGATCTTCTAACAAGAAGAGAGATAATTTCTCTTCTCTACCATAAGGTCTCTGCTAGTTTCTTCTGTTAACACATAGGAATGGAGTTTCATTTCAAAAATCTCCATGGGAAAAAATGTATTATGTAATGGCGCAACTGAAGCGATCATGCTGGAGCAGGAGCTGACATGGCTGTTCAAAGAAATGCAAAGATAAACAAATATGACTCCCCCCGCTTTGTCTTTATGAGCTGGATACAAATTCTCGCAAGTCAGTTTTACCTTTCTGAAATAATCTCTGTGATAGTTGTGAACCATCAGTTTCTGAAATCTAAAGATGTCAGTGTAAAAGTCCATGCTGCACATTGCTTCATCACTTATCATCCTAGCAGAAGCATGCAGCTAACATGTTCCTCTCATGATCCTGCATTTCCACTCCAAGGATTTGAAAATCAAACGCCCATTCACCACGCAACATAATTACCAAAAAAGTCTCAGGTCCCTGTTCTCTGACTCTATTTTTTCTCATGTTTCCTACATACAACTGTTACTGAGGAAATGAAAATTCAAGAGTTTCCTGAATATACATTTGCTGAAGTGCATATTAAGTTGGTTCATGCCAGCTCCTCTCCGAAGTGTATTTTTTGTGTAAAGATTATAGTTGAGTAGATATTGTCACATTTTAGCTTTCCAGAAATGTTTACCACCTTTATGAATAATTCTAATACATTGTTTTTTTGTTGTTTAATACCATAGTTTTCTTTTGCTTTAGTTTCCTCAGCTTTTCAGTAAGTTTCTTTCTTCCTGCTGTTTGATGTGATTATTGAAAATGCCTTGAAGACTGCATATTTCAAATCGCCAGCAAGCTACTGGCACTGAATAAAAGATGATAAACATGCTAAGACGGCTTCTTTTCTGCTCATTCTAACTCACAGCTGTAAGATCCTTTCAAGCCTGCATTAAACACTCACTACATGTGTTGGCCAGACACTCGAAAAACCTATTAAAGGCTCACTAATATCAGTACAGCTTATTCTTCTGGAGATATATATTTCTTATATATATATTAAAAAAGCTGTTATCCAAAAGAAACACTTTAAAACTTCCACTGTTAGTTCCAATTAGAAATGGCTAAAATTGGGTCTCTTTTCAGTAGTCTTTTGTAACTCAAAGTCTTTCAACTTCCCTTCTGTTGTAAAATTTAAATTTAGGATGTTATGATAAATGGTTAGTCTTATAACTATTAAATCAAATGGATATGGGAGTAAAGTCAGAGATTTTTAATTGTTTTTGAATAAGCAATTAGTTTTCAGGGAAAGAGGTCTGGTTTTCTGAGGTAAAATGGATGCAACCATAAATCTGTATTCAGGGACTACTTACAAAGGTATTACAAATTCAGTTAACACTCTAGCCATATCTCTACAGACTAATTCTCCTGTGCTTCTTCCAAACTTTTCTCCCCTTCTGCTTGTGCTCCCTTCTCCAAGCTCTATGAGAATAAGGTGAATATACTGTAGTAACAATTTATTACAGTAGTAAATTGTTACTACAGTATATTCTCCTTATTCTTCAAAAATTCTCTCATCTACTTGACTTTTTCTAAATGTTCTTTATTAAAAAAAGAAAAGGTTTGACAATGCTTTACCTGAGCATTTCCTTAATGCTGGAATGGGAAGAAGTATAATTATAGTTTTCAGTTTTGTTTAATATTAACATATTTAAATAAATTCATTTATCCATGGTAATGCATGAGTTGAAAATAACAAGGAAAGAAAGATTTTTTTTAATAACTTTCCCTTTTTAAAAATTTTCCTCTTTCCCAACCCTTTCCCAAAAGCATATATATGGGAAGACAATCTTTTTAGACAACTGTCTCAGCTGTTCTCTATTTTGACATTTCTAAATCAATTTGAGCACAGCTTTCAATACTAAGAAGTTATTTTCCACTGAGTTGAGCCTCATTCACCTTTATTATTGGCAGAGTGACTATCTGGAGGAGGGAGAAACATGCTTCTAAATGGATTTTGTACTGGGAGAAACAGCCAGTTGTCATGATTACAGTTCAGCTTTTCCCTTTCTCATGACGTGGCAACTTTGTAACTTGCATTTTGAACTTGCAGCTACATTTAGGTGCTTCCATGCAGGCAGCAGTTTGGGAAGACTTAGCTATGGGCTTAAGTGATCCTATTTGCCTAGTATCATTTTTACAGGAGGGATTTCATAAGCCAGTTCCTCTAGCACCAAATTTACAAAAGTACTACAAATTCAGTTAACACTCTAGCCATATCTGTACATGGTGCTCTTCCTCATCCTTTCAGGTATTTCAGTAACTCAAGCAATTTTCAACTTTTGCACATATCTTCTCTTAGCTTGCTAAGGTCTGGTAGTAAGGACACTGGATCTAATCAGTGAATTTGGCTTTTCTTAATATCAGCATGTAACATCCATGAAGGGGAAGTCCTGCACTTGGGACAAAATAATTCCATGCAACAGGAAAGGTTGGGCACTGGCTGACTAGGGAGGAGCCCTGCAGAAAATGCCCCATGATCCTGGCAGGCAGCAACTGAAAGTGAGGCTGCCTGCACCCCTGCAGTGATGATATTGGGCTGCATTAGCAAGAGTGTATCTGGAGGTCAAGGGAAGTGGTTATTTCTTTCTAGTCAGCATTTGTGAGGGTGAACCTGAATGACTATGTCCAGCTTTGTGTCTTGTTCCTTCCCAGTATAAAAGATAGTGAGAAACTGGAGAAAATCCAGCAGAAGGGCCCTAAGGTGGTTAGGGGCCTGTGGCATATGATGAGAGGCTAAAGAAGGTAGGTTAGTTCAGCCTGGTAAAGAGAAGTCTAAAGATGATGGAGCATAACTGTAGTCTTCAGCTACCTAAATGCAGATTATAGAAGACTCACTCCTGCTTCAGGAGTCCAAGACAAGAGCTAATGGCCACAAGCTGCAGCAGGTGAATTTCTGACTGGCTATAAGGAAAAAAAAATCAAAATGAGAGTGGTTAAGCATTGGAACATGTTGTGCAGAGAGGTTGTGGACTCTCCATCCCTGGACACTTCCAAAAGTTGACTGGATGAAGCCCTGAGCAACCTGATCTAACTTTGAGGCTGGCCCTGTGAGGGTGGGTTGAGGGGTAGGGGAGCTGGACTACAGAGGTCCCTTGTAATCTAAATTAGTCTGAGAATAAGTTAAGCAGAAGGGATCTCTGTTCTTTCCCAGGAAAGTAATAAATGGCAGCATTCAGTCACTCTGATAAGGTCAGTGAAAGCAATAAATGCTTTCTTAGAACTGCTAAAAATGAATTAAACACCACCTTCAGCTAACGCAGTGTTTGAACTACCACAATCTGACAAATCTTTGCCATTCTTTGGTGGGTGACACTTTTTGGCTGAGCCAATTTATTAGATAAATATATCAGTTGCAGGGTTGAAATTTGTTCAGTTTAGTGATACTTCCCTGAAACATATAYACCATCCCTTCAGGGATGCCCTATTAGTAATCCATATACTATACTTAAAATTAATTTGTCTCAGAGTTGAGGGTGTTTTGTGAATTTTCTGTATTCTTTAAAACCATGATGCAGGCACTATTGTATTGCATTATGCTATCACTTATGGATAGAGATGTTCATAAGATGTAATCTTGACCCTGTTGAAAAATGTGTCAAAACATCCCCACTCATTGCTCAAAGAACTTCACCCCAGTGTTTCAAGTAGTTTCACTAATACATCAGCTCCAAAGGCTTGCTGCTCATTTGGTGACTATTTCACAATATGAGAAGCAGGGGACCTTTGCTGAGAAGAGGGGAAAAAAATAGTCAAAACAGGGTGCTTGTATACGTTTCCATATCTTATGATCCTTCCATCTTCATAAAGTTGTAATAACAAGCAGTTGCTACAGAAAAGAGAGGAGAGCAGGAATGGTATCTCAGAACTGATCCTCAGGTGCTTGAGAGAGCAAATTTGGTGAAGGATTTTGCCCTGTTGTCAAGAATGAGGTTTCCGTGAACCTATGCAGCTTGATGCAAACTCACTATGCTTTCTAGCCCTTTATGTGTTGGAAAGGCTATGTTAGAGTTAAGATGCTCTCAGCATATTCATAGATTTATTAGTAAGGCTAAGGTAATTCTCCAGGGAAGAGCAGTCAGATGCAGATATTAGAAAGACAACAGATGCTGCTTTTCATACCCCAGTACTACAGCTGGTAACAGTTTATAATTTCTGAGGTCAGGCACAATGCTGAACTGAAAATAGCGTCAAACTGTTGAGTGGTATTTTATATTTTCCCTAGACAATATATTTGGCTAGTCAGTGATTATCTCTAAAAACATTAGGAGACAGCATTAAATCCAAGAAACAAATATCACACTGACCAGTAGGTTTCAAGCCCACTGTCAGAAATTTAATTGGAACAGATAGTAAGAGAAAACTATATTAAGTGATTTTAGACTTCTTCCTACTGTTCAAGAATATTCCACTCAGTAGTGATATAAGTTCAGTATTCTCATAATATTGAATCCATTATTATTTTTTTCCACAGATATGCTAAATACATCCATTTAACTGTTATGACATTCTCTGTGGGAAAAGGAAATACTGGAATATTTAGGATCTCCTCAATTATATTTCCTCTAACAGTCTTGAGAACTGGATCAGGTAATTGGACTGTAGATAGCTCCAGGGTGCATATAAATGTTAGGTCATCTTCAGACACAGGTAAAACCACTAGTAGCATGGGAATGTCTGTTCTGTGTTTCTAGATTATCAGTGTTCAAGGGCTCTGCAAGTTTTTTTCATCACTTTTAATGTACATACTTGTAAGTATGCCTACAAATTTAAGTGTGCTTTTGATAGCCACAGTATGTAGGCCCAGTATACATAACTCAGTCAGACTGTGCTGCATGAGTGTTGAGCGCCTGGTTTTGGGCAAGTAATGTTGAAAGAGTTCTGGTCTGAAAAGAACACCAGTGAGTTATTTATGCTATGAAAAAATAAATATTGTCATGGTTATTAATTAACACACAGAAGAGAAGTGTGGTGGATTGATGGCACGGACTCAAGACATGGTGCATCTTGAGACATTTATTGTTTGTATCTGAGCATATTTATACTAAGAAGTTAGCCGCTTCAGCGGTTTTACAGATACACTTTGCTAAGCCAATCATTATGCAGATTATGTCACAGGTAGCCAACCATTACACTGATCACGCATGCAGCGATCATGTCTTGTTCGCTTCTTTGTTGGAGAAACGCTGACTTGTTCTTAGCCTTGGTTCCCACTAGCTTCTGCTGGTTTATCTGTACTTTCTCAAGATGTATCATTCCCAGCTGCACCGGTGTCCTTGGGTATGCTTGCTCCTGCTGAGACTCTTCTTTGTTCGAGCTAGCAACAGTTTCCCCAGTTCCCCTTTTCCCATGGCGTGCAACTTTCCTCCAACTTAACCCTGTCATGACCCTCCACAGATAAGTGTGGATGCTCTTAATCATACCGACTGGCTTTACTTTAAGATCAAAAGGATGCTTATTTTAGGTAGTTTTCAGTCATTTGTTTGTTTTGACTGACTATAAAGCTGGTTAGGACTCATAATTCCCTCGTTGTTAACTGTGATTCATGAAAGTCTGGAGTATTTCCAGATATTAGTTTATCATTATTGTTTATATCAAAGTGATATAACTTAAATATACCACACAACCCAGTCTTAGAAGTACTTGTAGCAATGCAGAGAAAATAGATTCTGAAACTTCCCACAGTGTTCTTGCATAATTATACTTAGGTGTTCAACTTACTCTTCCTAAAGTAACATATTCATGTGTACGTTAACTTTAGTCTCTTTCTTTCTTCCATTGCAGTCAGAATTAACTTCAACAAAATACCACAACATCAACATGTTCACAATGCAAAATCTTTCTTCTTTCAATACAAAATGTTTATTTTAAAGTAAGCTTTTATTTGTTGAAGCTGGTATTAGTTGTCATTGGGGGAAAAAAAATCCAACACAGTATCTAAAATGTAAACAGTGTATAGCTTATGAAATGTACTATGTTCATCTGGTATCTGTTAAAATTAATGGAGTCTTTTAGACCTATGAAAGACTACTAACATTTGCTTTGGCAACTGGATTAGATCCTAATAGGCAATGCACCTTATTCAATTTAGATCACAGAATCACATTTTAGATTATATCTATTAAATTCAGCATTTACATATCTATATGTCACGTAACATCTATATTGTCCCTATTATATAATCCATGTCCATGAGTCTTTGTGCTCTCTTTATATAAAATAGTAGTTCAAGCAAATTCTTGGCAGATTTGTCACCTCAGAATTGAAATCTTATGTGGGTGTTTGAAGTTTGAAATGTGCATGTGAAATTATAGTTCTGTTTCATAAGCTTGCAGTAGTACTGCTTGGTCCAGATTCCTTATTAATTCTGACATTCAAGAATATCTACCTTTGACAGCAGTCTCAGCAAAGATTGGTAAAACAGGAGAAACAAAACAGAAAGCTCTTTCTGTTTAATCTAAATATTTACAGTGCTATCACTGTAAGTTATCAAAGTTCAAGTTATAGGTCATATTGGGTAGATTAGCAAGAAAAAAACCCCAACAGTTTAGGCCATCACTTCAGAATAGTTCTCAGTATCAGTATAGAGATTTTCTTCTCAGTTGTAACAATTGTGTCACATCATAAATATCTAATAGAACAAATATATGCACCTAATAACCAAAATAATGGAAGTGTATGAAAACAAGAACAAAATATTTTGATTTCAGACAAAAATAGCTGTTAGATTCTATAAGGGGACTGAATCTTTCAGTTCCAGTTTCATGGAAATGGTAGAAAAGGAAGAGTCTGCAGAAAAATAGCAGCACTGATTTCCAACACCCCAAACTAACCAACAAATGATGTTTTCCCCAGTCATTTGTTTGACAGTAATGGCTGCAGCAGTTTCATAACTACAAGTTTGAGATACCAATCAATACAAAATCAATTCAATACAAGTTGGAGATTCAAGTTTGAGAAACCAGTGCCACTGGAAATGGTGTTACTATATCACAAGTCACAGATCAGAAATCTCATGCCATTTAACCACAAAACTGTAGAAAGAAGAGGGCGTACATGCATGCAAAGGCAACTTTCCTGTTTTGTCATCTGTAAAACTGGGGGATTATTAATGCTTTAAAACTTATGGATGAAAAACAATGTTGAGCTTAGCATTATTTTATAATTATTTATAAATGTTTCTTGTTCCATATCTAACTTGCCACTACACCTACAACAGCATTAGGTCAGGAATGTCCACACCACACTTGAGTCACTACCAAATAACGACACAAACCTGTCTTACCATATTCTTATTTCCCAGGGATAGTATCAATTCTTCCTGCTCCAAAGTATGACTCCTGTTGAACAGTTTTAGGTTTTTCTCTTTAAGTCTATGATATAATGCTGATGTTGATAGGCAACAACCTGGGTAAAAGGCAATTAATCCCAAGCAAAAATCCCTGAAACAACTCATTCACTATCTGGCCAGTGATCGACTGTGGCTTTATACAGCCTCTAAGCAATAATATTTCAGGCTCAGCAACTCTTGCTGCCATGAGAGCAGGCTTAGATCCCTCACTGTTACACGCACCTGTAACATGTTCATTCTCCACGCTTAGTCCTTTAATCTAAAATGGAGTCTTGCAGTGAAAAGAGTTGTTTTCTGCTAGGCCCCTAGGAAGGCAACTGGGGAAGGAGGATTGACAGGCAGCTTAAAGAAAATATTTGTTTACTACAGTTGCACAGTAGTAAGAACTCATGCAGTTTTATTTCTAAAGCAGTGGGGAGATGTACTTTGTATTACTGCCTGTGTTTTGAATATGATTTTTGCTCAGACTACCTACATACTGCTTGCAGATGCTAAGGTCCAGCTGATGGTGCCTCAGGGATGAATCTTCTCTTACTTAAACAGGTGCAAATCCTTTGCGTAAATTCCAATGTCTTCTGTGACTTGACAACAGGACAAAACTTACCTCTGAACAGAGTAAAAGCAGACCTTTGACATTCCTTGGGACTGCTTCTGTAAGGACTGCTAACAGACTTTCTAAATAGCATGTGGCTTGAAAAGATATCTGTGTGTTCTGAAGTTTCACTTCCTTTTTCAGGAAGAGAAATGTGTGGAAATGTTTATTTTGTTTAACAGATTTCATTCTGCCTTTAAGTTTATTTAACTGAAAAGAATCAACCCTCTTTTCAGTTTTCCACGTAACTTTATTTATAAATTGGCAATTTTAATGGAGTTCGCTATTAAACGTGTCTGGGTGCGACATTAAAGAAGCCATTCACACCATACTGTTGTGCTACAGTAGGAATGAATTGTCACATGTGAAGACCTCTTTGCACTATCAAGGCAGCTTATACTGCTCTTTGGTACTCAGCATATTACCCCACTATGCTAAAACCAATTAAATGTTAACGGTATGTTAACAGAAAGGCATGCTTTCATTCATATGTTCTTGATTTATATTCACTGCAAAAATCTAAGGTAATCTTGCTGCTTGTCATTGGCCCTAGAACAGGTTTCATATAAAGGAAGTGCTGTCTTTAAGAATGATTATTGCTTCACATTGTATTACATTCTTTGAGAAGTGAGTATGAAACTCATCCCAGTTGCATTTCTATGAACTACTGGTTCTTAGCTTGTCAGTTTCCACACCCGAATAGCATACAGAATTTGTGTTAATTAGGGGAGGTGCTGATATCCAGGAAAAGGAAAGAAATCTGCTTTGCTGATATACTTACTCCTTTTATTGGTCTTCCAAAGAATTGTCCATGAGGTACTGTAGAGAAAACTGCAAGACCATGCATAGCAGATGGGGTCATTCAAAACACCTTCAAACATTTCAAACAGTCTTGAATTAAGAGTTTTGTGCAGTATTTTGGGTTATTGATGTTTAATTTATAGTAAAATGCCAGCCTGCCAGAAATTCTGGCAAAATAGACTTCAGTATCACCTGATGTTTGAGAAGATGAATACAGGAGAAGCTAGCTGGACAGACAGGAAACTGGGCAGCTAGGTGAGATTTCCTAGTTTGTTTGTTTTTTTGACACATTCTTTGACTAATGAAACTTTTTTCTATAACACACAAATGCTAGAGGGTATCAGCTCATATGAAGACCACAAGGCTTGACAGTTTGATGAAGAAGAAAGTAAAGTTTATCACTACTGTGAAAATCAAATATATTAAAGATGCCTTTGACACATTCTGCTTCTTTTCACTGCATGCATTCACATTGAATATTTTGAATTGTAAGCTGCACATATCTTTTCTAAATTGCCAACCTTGCAAAGATAGAAAATGGTAAAAATGTCAGTCTGTTTTTATTCTGGTGCTATCAGCAAGAAAACAAATGTCCATTGAGGGAAACCGACCTCTGCTACAGTTCTGAAATTTCCTTTGTTTTCTTCCAGTTGCAGAATTCTAATGGCAGGATAATGGCAACAACAGGTAGAAATTAAGCCCACGAAGAAAAATTAGCATGGTGACAGTAAGTGCCACCATATGTCAGTTGTGAGGGTCAGCTCTTACAAGAGAATTTACCTGTCTAAAATGAGGTCTAAATTCTCTCTGCAGTGAGCTGGGGGAAAACCAGTAACCAGAAAGAAGGTCCACAAAAGGCAGCATACTGAACTGAAGGGATTGCTAAACCAGCTGATAAGAAATCCCAAACAATGTATTAGAAATCCTACCTTATCCTTGATCTAAATATTTACCTGAGATTAAATTCACAGCACTAAACTCCTTCTGCACTTAGAGGTTTAAAATGTTCCTTTGAATGTCCTCCACTCATTCTTTAAAAACAACAGTAACACTTGTTGGCAAAAGTCATGTTAGACATTTATACTGTAAGCATTTGTCAAAAGTTTAGCACACACATCCAAGCAGCATGAAAGCTCTGCTTTGTGCTCTTTGGGCATTATCTAGAAGAGGTGGTGGCCACCACCACCCATGCGAGCACTCCAACTACTAGGTGAGGTTGCAGTACGAAGCACTATCCACCCCTTCTGCTGAAATTGGGCCTTTTTGCTGCAAAGAATTCCAGATCAATGGAGTCAGAAGGCAAACAAGTAAAAGGGAGCTAAAATGGAGATCAGTGATAGAGCCATTCATGGGGGAAAGGGAACAGAGCTGGGTCTGGCCCTTGGGTTTTGTCCAGCAGTGTTCATGAATTTTCTCCAATAACTCTTTAGTGAATAATAAATACTACATATTCTTCCCAGCTGAGAGCCTTGATCAATGGGCTGTGTTGCCAGACTTATTCTTGCTTGCTTTTTCTGTCTGGGAACAAGAATTTTGAGTTTCTTTTGCGCAGTTTCAACAGGAGGTGCGTACTTTCCTAGAAGCTGGGAAATGCATTTGAAGCCAGATCCATGAAGCCTGAAAGGGACAGGCCAGCTGCACACTGTCTCAGCTCCACAGTATACACTCTGCAGAATTTAACTACATCTTCCTGGCAGCTCCAAACATCTCTGCCCTGGGCAGTGTTGATGCTTCTGTGTACTGATCACTTGCATCGCAGCCTTCATACAGACATCCAGAAGAGTCTTGTCTGGACTGGTAAAATGGTATATGCTATTGCTGGCAGCAATCTAATTTTCTAAAGTGCATCTAATTTTCTTTTTTAATCTAATCTAATTTAATCTAATTTTCGAAAGTGCAAAGGTCATAGATGTGCAAACTCTCTGCAGCTGGGGAAGGCATTGAGTCCAAGACTTCGATTTCCTAAGTGACTACTATAATAATTAGGCTATCATATATTTATATAAAACTCAGGTATCTCCTCCTGTTTGTTTTTGTGAAGGTGAACCAAGCCTGTTGTAATTTATGCTGTTCTAGCATGTAACATGTCCCAATAGTATATACACTCAATCCATTGACAGGGAATCTTTACAATGTGAGTCCCACGTATCCTCAGGCATGAGAGAATGAAGCATGACCTAAATGAAAATGCCAATAGTACTTATTTTGCTGGACTGTGCCTGGGCTGCCCATCAGAAAAAAATCTCTAGCAGAACTGGAAGGGATCTAAGAACAGGTAACAAAAAATGACAAGTGTAAGAAAGACCTTTCTTTTTTTCCTCCCCTTTTTCATTGAGGGAGTAGTAGAAATCCCTGCAGTTTCTAGGCCAGGGATATTTGATGTTAAAGGAAAATTTTAACCATTTCAGGGCAGCACTTTATCTGCTGAAGAAATGCTTCTTTAGAGGGTGAAGGAATCATCCTTGCTATTATGAAGGTGTAATATACAGAAAGCGAAGTAGCAGCAGCTCAGAAAAGATATCGTGGTAGCTAGAACAGATGCCACTTGTTTGTTGTTTATATTATCCATTTTGCATCTCCTTTAGACCAGGAGGTCTCACTGTGATCTTGCACCTGACAGTGCAGAGCGTTCGCAAGTGACCAAAGCACACTCTGTGAGCACAGGTTTTACACAAAGCTCAGCCCTGTTCTGACTGACTGCTAGGCTGGGGCACCTCACCTCCCTTAGTGTCCTCTCTTTGATAAATTAGATCATTTTTAGTGGTAATTTTCAGAAGTATGTAGGTTTCTATTTCAAAAATGATGCAGAAGCAAAAACGTTATGACCTTCAATAATTCAAATTTCCAGCTATTGACGTTTCTGTGATTCAGGACTGGATCTTTAGTTTAAAGATTAAAAATAGTTCAGAACAGAACTTCATTTTTTGTGAAAGTGATACTACTGAATTTATGCTTGACCTCCAATACAATCCTTAAATTTTTTGCCTATTTTTTCCCCAATATATAGGATTTGCAGGAAGCTATACTTATTTAAAAAGAGGCAAAATAGCCAGTGAAATATATCACCTGCCAAATGTTGCTTTATTAAAGCAATATTTGGACCAAGAGAAGAAGGACCAGAGTGAAAATAAAGAACTTGTACCTTGACAACATGTTCTTAAGAACTGTTCAAATATTTTTGTATTGGTTAAAGATTTAGGAACCTCTGTTTTAAAATAGTGTATCATGTTTGTTTAAAATAGCCAGTCTTATTCCCTGTATACTTTTTGTATCCATTTTTGATCTTGAATGTATTTATTGTTTCCATTAAAGTAGCTTTAGGAATCTTTATTTTTCTACCTCAGAATAAAAAAAAATTGGTATACAAATTCTTGGTATCTCCAGATTCTCAGAAGTGGATAACTTTTTTTTCTCACTTGCTGCTGGCGAAGGGAGAAATTTGTTCTAACTTTCAAATAATATTTAGAAAATCCACTTTTAGGTTAGGACAAACTTTATCTCCCTTTTTTATCTGAAGAAGGACTCAAGAAGTCTATGGAAAATTTATTTCTCTTTTTGGTCATCGAGAATGTCACTTCAATTCTGTTTTTGCAATAAGAAGGTTTCTTTTTCTTTTGTGAAAACTCAGAATAATGCTTTGGTCTTTCCTAACCTTTCAGCTTCCCTGAGCTGTGCATGTGTCAGTGGTAGGTCCTCTCCTGTCAGCCTTCTCTACCTGTACTGCGTGAAAATGAAGAAGAGACCTCAAAATATCTACCAGACCTCTTTTCTAGCTATAGAAAATCATAATTAGTGAGTTATTCTCTTAAGGAAAAGAAAAGAAAACAAGCAAGAGACACTGCCAAAAATAAAGCTTCTTAAAATAATTAACTGCACTATAGACAAAGTTACATTTAAAGTAATCCATCTTGCTGCTTTACAGCATTTTCTGTCAAAATCTCAATATTGTTGGAGCGTATCTTGGGTTTAATCTATCACTTTATAACAGGCTAAGAAATAATACGTCCAGTTTCCCCTTTACGGGCTAAGTCAATCACCTGCCTCTCAGAGGAAGTGTTCTGCTACTGCACCTGGTAAAGTCTTCATGATCAAACCTCTGCAGCAGGGTACATGTTCTCTCTTGTGGTGGGAACTATATTTATACAACCTCTGACAAAGACTGTGCTTTCTAAACCTATTGTCCCAGTTCCCAGAATGCACGATGATTTTTAAATTAAAGTTCTGCTAGGCTTTCTCATCCGTCTAAAATACAGTACCCTGGGACCCCTTCTTATAGATTCATTTAACTTGGCCATTTTTTTGTGACCGGTGTACTGTTTTTATATCTGTCCTATTATTCCTTTTGTTTTGTTTTCCCTTGAAACACAAATATGTTGCCACTTTGTTTTTGTTTAGCGCCTTTGTGGGCTCTGCCCCTTTTTTAACATCTGACTTCATTTTGCACCTTGCACAGATGCTCACAAAAAGTGTACTTACTCAGCTATCGTTACACTAGTTTTATTGCTGATATCAGGAATGCCAACAGGAATTGGACTTAAGGAAAGACTAACACAGACAAATGCTTTTCGGACTTCAAAGCTGTACTGCATGTGAATAGATAAAGTATGTTTTTTATTCTAGTTTTTTAAGTCCTTTACAATGAGACTGTCATTGACGCCAAATTCTATGTTTTCTTTCCTTATTCAACAGCAGAACTTGTTTTTAGATGTAAAGACCCACAAATAAAGCACTCACAAGCACATTTCCTACCAGAGTATACTTTACCCTTATCTTAGTTGTTTAGGTCTGGCTGTGAGCTGGATGCAGATAAAAAGAGAAACTGGAAACCACTGGATAGTACCTTACTAGGAACCAATGTAGACCTTTGACATCTAAAATTCCAGATACCAGGTCATTTGTCAGAGGTAGATATCTAGTTGTAAAATGACCGTGAGCTAAAGCACAAGCTCACTTTATTCAGGGGCAGTGATTCTCAAAAATACCCACTGAGTACTACTAGGCAGAAATCTCTATCTCAGCATGTAATTCTGACCATGGGTCAGCCAGGATGTATTGTATTGCATGAAGCTGAAGGCCAAACATGTGCAATAAGTAAGATATATATTTGAGATGTGTGGACAACAGGCACTATTTTATGTTATTTTTATTTGTCTTCTCCTCTTTATTTAGGCTGTTAGGGTGAAAACACTATACCATGTGACAGAGCACTGCATAGCCTCTACCCCTACAGTACAGCAACCACACAGAAACCCTAGTTATGTCTGAAGGTGGCACAGTCACGTGAGAATGACAGTGGAATCATTCTACTGCAGAGGCAGGTTCCACTCTCCAGTTTCACAGTGGAGCTGACAGGAGGGGTGGATAACAGAAAAAGCAGTACATATCTGAATAGTTTAAAAATAATAATAATAATAATCCTCATTTTCATATCTTTGCAAAGAGCTATGTACAATCTAGAGACCATGTATTACTTGCTATTTTGAGTAATAATTTGGCAAATTTGAAATATTTTAGAATGCATTTAGAAATATATCGCATACTGTGAAAGTTTATAAAAGCTGGGTAGATAATTTTTTCATAGTACCTTTTTCCCTCTCCTCACTGAAAAGGATGACCAATAAAAATCAATAATAAAACAGTAAGCATAGTCACAGGAAAAAAAGTTAACATTTTAACAAAACTTCTGGAATTTGATATCCTCCATGCTATTGTAAATATATGCAAGAAATCACCTAAAATCAACAACTATGTCAGAGGTGTTTGTTTCCTAATAATTTCTATCTTGAGTGTAAATACCTGCTTTTCTGACTAGAGCCACATAACCAAATAAATCATCCTCTGAAAAATGCACCTTTTGAAAACAGATGGATCATATAGGATTAAGAAAATGAGATCTTTAATGAGTTCTGTTGAAAATGTACATACAGCCATAAGCAAAGAAGATGATATTCGTTCCTTTGCAAGTGTTTCATTAACTTGATTTCAAGTGTAAGTAAGAGTCAGTTCAAGCTTTTTTCCGGAATTATGGAAGTGGGATGTAGAAAGCCATTTTTGGCACTTAAAAGGTTCCTTCTACCAAATCCAAGAAGTGCCTTGAAAAAACATTTGAGCTAGCTATGATCAAACTAGCTAGCATACTGAGTGTGCTATACCAGCATCAGCACAGTGGTCTGCCCAGTATGGGCAGTATTTCTGAAATCCAGAAACAGTGGTTTTCAGCAGATCTCACTCACTGTATGGAGCTGTTCTGCTTCTGGTATATCTCTCTGGTACTGCAGTATGCTGTAGAGTCACCTGGGCAGTGGCTATATGGACATGGTGTAAGGCTACAAGGATCATCTGAAATCCTAAATGTCTGAACAGCTCTGTAGAAAACTGGAGTTCTTGGATCCTTAATGAAATAAGAAAAGGGAGAAAAAAAAGACAAAGATGTTTGCTTCTCCTAACCCTATGTCCTGGAAATGGCCAAAAATTTTTTTCAAAACTCAGTTTATAAAGGAGATTATGAGTGGCCATTCTCCATGACAATATGAGAAGGTTAAGCTAGAGGATGAATTAGCAATCAGTAAGATTTACCTTGAATATTATGAAAAAAACTAACTAAGTGGCAAAACACTAGAACAGCATATCTGTGAACATGTTTGAGGATGACTGGATATACTTGATCCTATCTCAGTGAACGAGTTTAGACTAAACAAAATGATTTTTCCATCCTACACTTCAGTAACTCCATGACATGGATACAACATCTCACTAGCTTTCTATTAGATTTGAGGTTTTAAATGCTTTAACAAGAACTGGTTAAGAAAAAGAAGTCTATGAGAAGTTTGAATGGAAACTTTTGTTTTAAGCTATGCTTTCTGTAAATAAAAATTTAAATTGAAAACCAAAACAGTTTTATTCTTTGTGATGGAAAATATATCAATAATTTAACATTATTTTCCAAGCTGAAGAGATTTTCTTTTGAAATAACATTTTAATGGGTAATTTTTAGCTATTTCTAGGAGCTTCTGAGATTCCCATCTATCCTTGAATTGAAACACTACCTAACTTCCTTTTTTAGGAAAAGAATGAAAATTCAGGCATTAACTTTTTAAATATTAAAAATAGAAAATAATTAAACAAAACTGACAAGATAATATTCCCTAGTACATGCAAAACATCTAACTCCAGAAATAACATTAGCAGTGTATTAATGATTATAACAAGTAACCTCACTGAATATGTTTCTAATGATCTTCTACTTCAAAATCCTCTTTGCAATTACTACCCTCCACCGTCATCTAGTGTCCAAAAAACTTCCTGCAAGTACTCACACAGAAGAATGAAATATTACTTTTTTCTAATTTCATTTGAAAAAAATTAATCAGAAATTAATTAATTTGGAAATTCAAGGTTTTCTTCTGTCTATATAGATACTCAGCCTTGAAAAAGTCTACACAGGTGGACATGCAGCTCCAGCAATGATATATGAAAGGCTGAGAAAATACAAAGCTTTGAAAAACAGTGCCATTACAGAAGGTGTTTAAAGGAAGAGTCCCAGTTATGAACAGTGGATTGAAGGGAGTTGGAAGAAAGTGGGCTCAAAGAAGGTACAGTCAAAATATCTCACTACAACCGAACAGAAGAAATAAGTAAGAGCTAGTGAAGAAAAATAATAGGACACTACTAGAAAAAAGAAAAAAAAAACAGCAACAAAAAGTAACTAAAACTCTACCAAAACAAGAACATGCACTATATAGATCCCATGTTTTCCCATGAATTCTCCCTCTTTGCCACATAAAGTAGTAAGAAAGTTAACATGACAGGTCGGAGACCAGTTCTCTAGCGCACTTGCGCGGCATTTTAGTGAGCATGCTGTTTCGGGTTGTATGTTGAAAAACAGAACTGCATTCATCTCTATTAGCTTTAAGTCTTACTCTTTAAACATCCATGTTCATCATTTTGATTAGTATTTCAATAAAATTTGAAAATATACTGCACTGAGAATATTTGACCACCACTTCATGGAAATATTTATTAGATTTCAAAGTGGAAGATCATGCGAAGCTGCCGTTTCTACTTCCAGGTATATGCCACAGCCACATGATCAAATTCAGTTTTCATTTCACATCATTCACATTCACACAAGACGCTCTGAGAAAAGTGAAGACTATGCTCACACATCTATAAGAAAACAGGAATTAAAAATTAACTTCGGTAACCTGATATAACCTAATATAATTTAGCACTACTAGGAATAGCCTCAAGGAACCATGGCACCAGATTCTAAAACTACAAAATTAATCCAAGGCATTAATATCTGTTCTTGAATGCAAGATTACTGCAAAATGTACATTATCTATTTATTTATTAAATGCTATTCCACGAGGAAAAGGCAGTAAAAATGAAGGCAAATGAGCTCAAGTAACATAAGGGCAATTTATTAACATTAAATATATTAACTAAGGGGCAATTTTTAAAAAGAGGTAAACATTCAACTTTGTAAAAAAAAAGCAAAAAACATATTAGTGTTTATGCATGTGAATGTGTAATCCAAAATATACTAACAACCTTAATTCTGCCCTCTTACGACCTTTTGAGGATATAAAAGTGCTAAAAAAAACTTCTCAGTCTTTACAAGTCACATTCATGTCACCTTTGTCTGCAAACAATTTAATCAGAATAATTATTCATTGAAATAAGTAAAGAGCTTTCTCTTCAGCTAATATTGCACTGATTTAAAAGTTTAAACAAAACAGATCCATATTCATCTGCTTATCCTTGCAACATGGCGGCAATATTCTTACAACCTCAGCTGAGGGATTCTTGATGTCCATACAATTTAAAAGTAAAAGAAAATAAACCTCTGATAAGAACTTGATTTAACAGATTTATTTGGCAGTTAATGAAATTTAAAACAAGACTAGGAGCAGAACAGATGTAAACTTTCTATTTAAAGACTCTCCTAACCTCAACAAGGATTTTACATAGGAATTAAATAGTAACTCCTGATATTGGCCTTTAATAAAAAATGTTAAAAGGATAATTCATCCTTGCTAAATAAGAAATTGGGAAAATAATTAAGAACAGATTAGAAAGTAAGTAATACATTGCATAGGAATGATATACAGGTTGTTAGACCATTGCATTGCTTTTGATGTATACATTCCCTTGTCTATTCTGGGATTGCTGTCCCACTCTACTTGCTAAAACAATTTTTCTAAAAAAAAAAAAAATTCCAAAATAATTTGTGAAAACTTATGAAACCAGTGTTGTATATTAAGAGTGTGTTTGGAGCCCAGAGGTACCCCATACTGTGTATGACTAAAAAAAAAGGAAAGGTCCTGTCTTTAAATTTTCAGAGCTCCAACAGCTGCTTTCAAGCAGATTGACAATGTTAAGATTAACAATGACCTCTAGTGTTGTTTTTCCAGTACTGCAATATATTGTTGCTGCATCCATGTAATGGCTAGGTAATTCTAGACTGTATTATTCAACTATGCAGTACACTATAGAAGAAGATCTTCTAAAGAAGCGAAAATGCTTGGTCTATTAAATAAAGCTAACAGCAGCAGGAATAGCTCCTGTTTCTGACGATGAGGGGGGAAAGCTTTCTGTACTCATGTTCAAGAAGATGTACAACCTGTACTCAGGTTCAAAAATAAGGATTACGTAATAAAACAGTCTGCTCCAGCTTGCTCGTATGCACTGGACAGGTAGGATGGGGGAGCAGGAGAAGGTGCATTAAACCCCAACATCAAGAGCAAATCAGAGGCTACTATATTTCATACTATTGCTGGAACTGCACCATACAGAGCATTTATGGAGAAAGAACAGAGCAGCAGTGCTTTCTAAGATGATCCTAATGCAAAGATAAGGCTATTACTGCCCCCTACGCAAATTGTTGCACATTGGCTTCATCAACAATGATCTCGAATAGACCAAGCCTAGATACAAAGACTTGGTTAGAAATAGGCAGTATTAGGACCTACATCAATTGCCCATTTAGGCTTGAGAGGAGATACAATATTTCTCTTTGGTAATTTCACAGATATGCCAAAAATCTTTGGCCTAACTCCTAGAGCTCAGACCCTGTTTTGAGATTTTCTGTGCAATTATTTAAGAAAAGGGATCAATTTTATTTCTACTAAATATTAAAAATGTCTGATGTTTCAGAGATGCAAAAATTTGTCTTTAGGAACAAACTGACACAGCAGGATGGTTAAAAAGACCGAATAAAATCTGTTGTGAAACTCTAGCACTTCCAGTCTGAGCATTCCAAAGTACTTCATAAACATAGTTGAACTGAAGTTACAAAATCATCTTCTTAGGTTCTTCCAGGCTTTTGCTCTAGTAAACAAACATGAAAGAGTGCAGCGTTATTCTACTTCATTCCATTTTGGGGTCTGGCTTGCTCTTACTTGCTCCACACTTTTTTTCTTCTTAGCATTTCTTTCTGTATTTATAATGACATTATAAAGCACACTGCTGAACTTTTCCTTACCTCTATAGGAGTTTACATGTGCTATTTAGTTCTTCAATTTTCTTTAATTGCCTTCATTTTAATGCAATTTATAAGTCAATGTGGATATGGTCTCTTCAGAGTACATATGTGCAAAACTGTAGCCAATCTGCATTTGCAATTTGAGATGATTTTTCCTGTAGAGTTTCAGAAATGTAATCCTGTAACTAGAGAGAAATTGCCCATGAACGTTATAGTCAAAGGTTTGACTTTGCTAGCCTGTAACTGATTACAGCATTACCAGTGGCATAGTTGCAACAACGCAGAGCTCAATTGTGAGTTTATCCTTTCCTGGTTTTGCAGCCCTAGATGAGCCATACGATGTTTCAGCTGTGCTGTCACCAATAAAATAAACAGTTAACGTAAAGCAAGTTCAGTTCCACTTCCACGACCTAAAATCTGATATAAAGCACTAGCTCTACATGTTAGTTCTAAGACTAATTGTCTGCAGCAAATCACGAAATGTCCTTCTTCACGCTATGATGTACCTCACAAAACTTTAATTGGCACAATGATCTTAGGAGTGTGTGAAAAACAATGACTTTCTGAGATGGTAGTCTGAAGTGTGTCTGAATTGAAGATAATTGTAAGAAAGGCTTGAATTTCTGTATGCCTCTGGAGAGCATAAAGCAAAACAAAGCTTAGGAAGGCTCAGACTTCAAAAAGTATTTGGGACAGACTGGGGGTTTCTGTGCTTCCAGCCCTAAGCAAACTCTGAAGTTAAGAGTTACTACCTATAGGAATGTTAAGCAAAATTCTTTATGACAGCTTCTCCAGCTCTGTGTTTTCAAAAGTAACCTCTTATAAGTAAGCTGGAAAAGACAATTCCTCCTGCAGATAAATCTAGATTAATTAACTCTTCAATCAGAATGTGTGACTGTTTAGTCACCACCAATAATTTTTGTCTTATGCTCAGAATGGTCATATTTTGGACATATATTTGACATATATGTCAACTTGGCAAAGCCTTTATGCTAATTTTCCAATGTTACAGGTAATGAGAAAAACTGACCTGAAAAGACACTTACAAAGAAAGATGTGGATGAAAATTGAATGTTCTTTCAAAGGATTTAATAAACAGACAAAAAGCCCAAACTCCACAATCTAGAGAGAGCTACAGTTAAGAGCCTATTCAGGTTCACCAGTTGTATAAAAGAAATAATTAGAAACTAAACAGCAGCAGCAACAAAACTAAACAGTGTCATGTAACACACCAGAACAAAAGAGAAATAGATTTAAGAAGGTTACTAGACACTTGCTAGAGATTAACAATTTAAGTGAGGAAGCCCTGGTAACTTGTAGTCATAAACTGTGGTCCACTAAAGTTAATATTAAGAAATATTTGAAAATCAGGGAAACTTCAGAAGCCTGAAAGAGACTAATGTTAGCTCAATGTTCAAAAAGGGGAAATGGAAGAACTGGTTAATCTGTAGTTTAATGTGATGTCTATATCACCTTTCCTTTGTGATGCCAACAGTTGAATTCAGTTAATACAGCTAAAAAGATTAAGAATACAGTTAATACTGCTCTGTGTTACATGCAAATGGGTCCAGAACAATTTGATTTCATTGACTAAGATTACATTTTTGAGGAAACAACATACAGACTACCTACTGAAGTTCATGTTTTCACTATTAAATCAGGAACATAGTAATACTTTAGGCACATATCTGCTTTTGTATGTACAGTGTAAAAAAAAATAAAGAAAAGTAACCCCCCAAACCATTCTTCAGGAAAAGAATTCTCTTCACAGCTGTGCTGGGGTGGGAGTGTTGTAGAGTTCTGTCATATTTCTTGTTCTCTTTTTTTTCTTTCTTTCATGCCCAAGTTAATTATGTAGGTATTGATCTATACTATCTCTAACAGTCTTATTTCATTATAAGAGAATAATTTCCAATGATATTCCATAATAACCAATGATACACTTGGTGTTCTTTGTAAGTAGCAGAGATTTTTGCTTGTTAGTTTCCATTTTAGCGTCCTTTATACATAATGTATAAACACACTAAACACGATCTTTTCAGAAATGCTTTTTAGAATGACATTCATTTAAGAGCACTGGATAGTCTTAACTTCACAATATCCTTCCACCATCTCCATCTCTTTAAACAATTCCCTATCTACACAGGTTTCAGTAATCTTTACATGCTTTCAAAACACACAGAGAAGATAAATGATGCAATGACACCAGCAGTCATCCAAGTTGCTCTATTGCAGAGCAGGAGTGCAGAGCAAATTCAAGACCTGCAAAGCCCTGAAAGAGGATTCTACCAGCACCCATGCCTGATCTGATCAATGAATATGAAAAAGCTCCTAGAAAATGAATAATGAATGCAAGTGGATTCAGAATACAGATTTTTTTAAACAATTTAAGACCTCGTTTAAATTAGTCTACTCCTACAGTATCTTTTTAAATAATTTAACTAGGTACTTAGAAATGTTTGATAGGTGTAGTCTCTTCTGAAGATGCAAAGAATCATCATTTCATTTTATTCACTTAATTAAGGTCAATGACTAATTCTTTGAATTGAGGCTCTGGGAGCTGGGGAAAAAAATGACAGTTCTGTTTCCATTCCATTGAGGAATAAAAAAGAAACAAAAAGGGGTGAATGCTAGAGGTTACCAGACTGAAGGACAAAAAATTAATTCAATATGTTAACAGATGATATTTTCACTTAACAATTCATCTTTATGTAAGCACAAATGGGTTTTATATACTTGTTTTTAGGTTCTTAGTAGGTTTTTTATTATAATTAATAAGATACATTAAATGAAGAGTTTCTGCATCTTGAATTTCCAGTGTGTGTTGATATAAAGCTTGGGGGGGGGGGAAGCTTATATGATAATTTAAAAAGGCAATTATCTCATTTTTAACAAAATGTAAAAAATCCCAGACACCTAAATTACTGACCTGGATTATATTTATTCATCCCTTTCTAGTCTTTGAAAAAAACAGAGTGCACATCAAAATCAAAATATAGAAGGAGTGGATATAGGGTAGATGCATATGAGTCTCTCTTACTAGAGTGCCTAATGAGGTACATTTGCAGCCTGCGTGTTGCTATGTTAGCTGGCTTGTGGCCTGGGGTTTCAGCTGGACAGGTCTAAAATCCCTGTTCCAGAACAACACTGCAGTTTGAATCTGCCTTCCTGTACTTGGTCTGGGCTTATAGTGAGAGACAAACTTTACTACTGGGGCTAAGGGAAGAGCTGAAGCCTGCAGATAAGTCTGCACCTGTTTGCTTACAAATTAATTCTTTGTGCTCTAGGACAAGTGACTGATGTTAAAGCATGAAAGGATCAGAATATATTATCTGTGAATGGAATGACCATTAGATAATTAGAACATTATTTTGCAAATGGGGACGGTATATCCTGTGCCATAACCGTAAAATGAAAAGAAGTCTCTCACACTAAAAGAAAAAAAAATCAAGTTTCTAGCAACTCAGGCCAACTTAATTCCAGGCATAACTTCTTCAAACCAAATATCTGCTTATGTAATTAATTTTATTGTGAGTAGGTATTAGACTTAGCATTTAAAACTTCGAATGTACTATATATGTGAAAATGGCAAGTGCTTTAACATAAAAATAATAAAGCCGCTACAGAGTAAAAAATGGGAATTATATTCTTAGTAATATTAAAAATTTAGTAAATTTAATATAGCAATACCTTTGTATCACTGTAAATATCATCTCTGTTGTTCTATGCAGTCTTCAGTGTATTACTTTTTTGGCCTTCTTGTGTTGAGTATCCTCTGCGGGTTGTGGAGAGGTGATGCGGGAAGCTCCAGTTGTTACATTATAGACAAATGGAGTTTCTAAATGAAAGTGCACTACAGAGTTTTATATGATTACTCAGGCTGCCCGTTTTCCCTTCTGAGCTTCAATTACTTTAAAGGGTATGTCCATTCTTATTATATTTTATCTGAGGTTCAAATGTCTTTTGTATATTTCTGCCCAGGAGCAATGACTGATCTTGTGACCTATATGTTAAATTAAAGCTAACTATCCCCTTCCTGCAAGGAGCTAGTGCAAGAAACAGGACAAATCAAGTTACTCACTTATGAATACAAAACCTGTGTAGTCAGAATTACTTACACATATTGGAAAAAGTCACATGATGTTAAAACCACTGGTTAGGAATGATCCATAATAGGGTCAGAGGGAGTGCCATGCTTTCAAAAATAGCATCAGCTGCTTATGAGTTATTGACCATTTGAAAATAAGAGAGCTTATGGACCACTGTTCTGGAGAAGAAGCAAGAGATGGGATAGCACTTGGTGTTTGCTATGGACTGCCATGCTATATTAAGAGATAATCAATTCTTTAAGTATCTCTATCTAGTACATAGGAGAACTTGCTATTTGCTTTGTTTGTATATACCACTTCAAAACAGTAATATATACTTTGTGCTTTAAAAATGACTATTTTATAAAATGATTACTATTTTATAAAGTGGTTAACTTGTTTAGCTGCAGGAAAACTTAAACAATGAGTAATTGTTCGAGATTACTCTATTAGATGTCACAAAGCCTCAAATGAGAAAGAAGGAACTTTGACTTAAAAATCAGCCTGGCTTAGCAGGGAGGTGAAAACAGATATTTCCAATGTTTAAAAAAAATGAAAAGACAGAAATGAATGGAAGTTGATAAAGATAGCAACTGTAAGGGAAGCAGAAGTACACAGGGAGAATTAATGGCAAGTAGAGCTAAAGAAAATAGGAAGATGTGGTTTTTCAAGTACATTTGGAACGAAATAAAATACTGCTGGTATTGGTCCCTTACGAGCTGGGTGAATTGCAATTGTCCATGAAAAAGGTACAGAAAAATTGATATACTACTCCTCATTTATCTGGTCTGATATTATCAGTTTAAGAAGTGTGCTTGATAAACTGGAGAAATATTACAAATAAACTGTATGAATAAACACTTAGAGTAGAACTCAAGAAGTTTAGCTTATTTTGTGCTACCCAGAAAACTAAGGGATGTCAAGGAGCTATAAGCGAACAGGTGTCTCCAGAAGAGAAGCATGTAACAAATTAAATGGCTGATAGTGAAACTACACAGTTGAGGCAATCATATGATGTTTCAGTGATGACAATTAACCACTGTAATTCTTGAAACTTTAGATTGACACTGGATGTCTTTTCTGAAAGATGTTCTAAATCAAACAGAAGTTTTGATAGTCTTGTCCCATTTGTTCTGGGAAAAAAAGGGAGTGCTCAGACTAACTCATGTCTCCAAATTTTCTGTTGGAATTTAATGAACTCGATATTTGTTTTCTCTCTAAAGCATTATCTCCCCCAAAGCATTCTTGTCCTGACTTGAAGAAATCCTCAACCGTTGGTTTGTAGCAATTAATCAACCATGCTTACAATTTTTTTAAATTTATATGACTTGGGTTTGCATTTGGAATTTTTAATTATAAATCACATTTTCAGTATCCAGTTTTATATACAAAATATATTGGGAAGTGTATATTTATAATAGTAAGAAGCAAAGTCATGGCAGTAAGCCATAAGGAGCCATGAATGCAACAGTTTGGGTAGAATGGACTACCGTATTCAGGAGTTAGGTTGCATATAAGAATAATTTGGGGAGTAAATACATAAAACAAACATCAATTTTGAGATTAACTATATAAAGGAAATGGTAATGTGTAACAAAAATAAATTTATTGATCTAGTCTATTGGGTTTTGTATTTTCACTGTTTTTTTAACTTTGCACATAAACCTACTTCAAATCATGGTAGCCATCACAGCCCTGACAGCACTAACAGGCTCTCCAGCCCCTTCTGCTTCAGGCCTGGCTGCCTGCGCTTGAGGCCAGCTGTAATCATGGGACCTGGCATCTGGCTGCTGTGAACAAGCAGTGTGAGAGGTCGAGAGGCCTTCTTGGGGCTGCTTCCCCCTTGCTTGGGAGCTGCATTTAAGCTTAGGGCCTTGGCCCTTGCTTGAAATATCTCAGCTGTGCCTAGCCATGTACCCCAATGATCCTGATCCATTGAGTTGACTTCCTGGCTTGAGCCCAAACCTGCCTTGTCACTATGGACTTGAACTGCCTAGCTGAACCAGGCTATTGTCACCAGGCCTTACTCAGGTACTGAGGGACTGTGCCCCTTGGCTGTGATGGCACTGCCTTGCCTGCCCCACTGTCACCCTTGGCTCCCAGCTTGCCTTCCCTTGCAGGGCAGCCTGCTCTTTCTGCTCCCTGACTGCAGCTGCATAAACATGTAGTTTAAAAGAGAAACATGCTTTAGGTATACCAAATTAGGCATCCCAAATTAAAAGCACCCAGTGAAAAATTCCTTCAAACTTCTTGCCTTTTTTACAGAATGTGAAAATACATACAGGTTAATCTTAATCTCCTGAAAAATATGATGAAAGAATAATAAGCTAAATTTGGTATAGCACTTTGAAAATGTGAAGAATTATCAGCACCCCTGATTTAATCCCTTGTTTTCATACACTCTGGAGCAAAACAATCTTCATTAAAATACTATTTTTTCAGGATAGAAGTGCTAGATATAATTCTAAACTTTTGTTTGTTTTTGTTCAGGCAGGCACATGAAAGAAAACCATAATTAGCTGCTTGGCATAAGTGGCTGTGGATCACATTGAAAGGAAGCAACATAATGAAATGTTAAAAGAACAAGCCAGACCAACCTGCTTTCCTAGCAGTGCTTTGCTTACTCCTCAGTTCCTGCTTCAGTCCTGCCTGATCTTTTGAAATCAACAGTTGTTCCACATGTGCTGTAGAAGACCGAACAGCTCTTAAGTGCCTAGAGCCTCACTGCATGCAATTGCTCAGTGCTTGAATGACAGAGGTGCTTTGTCAGAAAGCGGCAAACCTGTTGGCAATGCTGCCTCAGTGCTTGAATGGCTGCTGTTGCTTCTCTTCTGTCAGCCCCTCAAACTGCAATAGGTCTCTTGCTGTAGTATCTCCACAAGATACTTGGCCAGACACGCTCATTGAGCCTCACTGGTGATTCAGGTTTACTAAAACTCAACATTTTTTTTAACTCCCTGTACCTCTGGCTTACTTCCCTGTTTATAGCATGGATGGCACTTGTTTTGTGAAGTTTTAGCTGATGTCATGCCCTTCACACTAGAGAACAGTCCTTCATCACATTCAAAGAATTGATGACAGAAGACGACCATTTGGGAGGATGCAAAAAGCAGAAGTTGACATCTGTGCAGCTAAAACAATACTTGATTGGCATAATCAAAGTTACACTACACCAAGTTTCCCTAAATTGCTTTGCTAGAAACTTGTACTGTATTTCCCATTAAATTATGTTTGCTCATCAAAAGCACCAATGACTTCTCTTCTCCATTTACTACTGTATTCTGACGTGCCAAAGATGTCTTTCTGAATGTGGGTAATTAGGGCATGTCTCTCATGAAGCTGCAAGAGTCACAGAGCACTTGTCTATCAAGCACCACAAGGAGGCAACTGAGGGTCATGAGGCTTTGTTTACCTCCAAAAGCCCTCAACTGTGGTGTTTTCTGAGAACATCTACCCATCTGTACAGGCTGTGACTGTCCATCAGTGTCCTTAATGTGACAGACAGGCAGGAAGCTCTTTAACCCAGCAGAAATAGCTACCAGAAGTTGTCTATGAAAACTACAAAGCCTGGTCCAGCTTGTGAGAAGTGGCAGACTGATGAACTGGAGGGAAAAAATAAAATTAGGTGAAGGTGCTGTGCATATGAGATAAAGCTTCAAAACAGGCCTAAGAGGGAACTGGGAGAAAATGCTCTGTATAATAAATCTAGTTATTTTACTAAATCAATCTGTCCTGCAGGGTGAGAATGAGATGTGCTCTCATTCACCTCTTCAGATGCACTTGCTTCATATTCTGGCCCCAATACTGTGCTGTGAATTTCTTCTGTTCTATGACTCGCTGCCTATAGCATGTTATGGAAGAAGGAGTCACAGCACTGAGGGGCAGTGCAAGAATGGACAGCCTGGCCAGATTCTGAGCTTCGCTGCAGGATGCGCTTAGCTTGGGTGCTGTGATCCTCACCTGCTGTTATGAGTGAGACTCGCAACTTCCTCACGCACCTCCCCAGTCCCTTCTTTTCGGTTTAGGTGACTCTGCCCTCATCCAGTAAACAAGACTGAAAAGTTCAAAGGGCTAAACTACAGGAGGAAACTGAAAATGCAGCGTGCAAGGTTCACTCTCTTTTCTCAGGCCTCGAGTGAGAGGTCAGCCACTACCGAGGGCTTCGCTTCACGCCGCGGCCTCTGCGGCCCCACAGACGCCCTCCCGCTCCCCGCACCACAAGCTGCTGGGGGCAGCGCCAGGGCCCGGCCTGCACCGCGAGCTGCCAGGAGGGGAATGAAGGGGAATGAATGCTTTTTCGTTTGGGCACAGAGGAGGGCTGCCGCCCGCGCCGTCGCCCTGCTATGGAGGGAAGCCGCTAGTCAGGCGCGGCAGGGCGAGGAGGGCCGAGGGCCCCGCAGCGGTCGACGCCCTGGCAGAGGCCCTCCATGGCCCCTGCTGACGTCACGGGAGGCCCCGCCTCCTTTCGCTTATCCCCGAGAACGTGACCGCCCCCTCCCTCCTTCCCCCCCCGTGGCTTGGGCTTCAACGACACACGGGGTTTCCCTGGGTCGGGGCGAGGGGCCGACTTCCGCCTCCCCCGGGCCCGCTCTCCCTGCGCCGCGCTTTCCGCTCTATGGTTCCGCCTCCCGGCCGGCCCACCTCCCAGCATGCACTCGCGGCGGAAGCGGGTGACGACAATAACAAACAGCGGCGGCGGCAGCGGCTGCGCCAGGAGTCGCCGTCCCCGCGCTGCCCAGCCCGCGCCGCGGACCCGCCCGCCGCCGCTCCCCGTCTGGGCGAGGTGACCGCTGAGGCGGCGCG
>NW_020450638.1:174918-182618 GCF_003343035.1 Apteryx rowi
GGCTGCTTCCCGAGCGGGAGCCGCGCTGTCGAGGCAGCGCCCGGCGGGCCGGGGTGCGCCCTCCCCGCAACTCCGCTGCCAGGGCGAGGGATTCGCTGTGAAGTTACTACAAGGCATGACTCAGCCTGCCTGCGCCGTCGTGCTCGCCTCTGACAGCGCTCAGGCAAACGGTGTGCAGAAGTATTGTGTTTACAAATGCCCTTCTGCGTTTGTCTGAAGTGTTTATACTTATTTCTAGTCCGGAGGAAGCATATGTTGTGTACTGAACTTTCCCATTGTCTTCGCCTCGTTATTGCGTTCTAGTATTCTTTCAGGCTGTTTTGTCGATCTGTGCAGACTTTTCTTTCTTTGTGCCTCCTCCTGCCCCCTGTAAGTTCTCTCTGACTGTCATGCCAAGGGGGAAATTCTAATATGAATGATGGAGAAGTGAAATGAACTGATCTTTGCAACACCCATGTTCCTTACTTAACTTTATCTAGAGATTAAAAAAAACATGCCTGAACCTGAGATACTCAAAACCAAACCCAGATACATTAATCGTCTTGTAGTCATATGCCTTTTCCGCTGTACTATTTGTTTGTTGTCTGAAGTAATGAAGTGGTATGTTCTGTTGATGGCCCATTCCCTGTGGTACATATTTAAAGCTTTCACCTCTGTTCCCTTTTCCTTAGGGGAGAGAACAAGGAGGTCAAGTATCCTTTATGCCACTCATGTAAATGCGAGTTAGAAGTAGTTGGCAAAATTGGCTTTATGGAAGAATTTACACTTCTGAAATTTTCTCTTGTTTGCTCAGCAAAGGTACTTCAACTGTGCTGGAAAAATGAAGATGATTAAAAACATACTTACTATAGTTGAAGGAGATAGGAAGTATTATAAGAAATATTACATAATGTAAACAATTCATAACAATAGAGAACTTATGCAGTGTTGTGATATATTGCAGTTGTGAACTTGAGAAATTTTTAATATCTGTCATCTTGGGAAGTTTTTTAGAGGATGAAGGAAGTGAAGAAATGACCTTGCTGTTATCTCAAGTTTTAGCATAAATTTTTAGTGCTGAAGAGCAAATATTAACAAGGAAGAAATAAGACACTTAAAAATCATTGTTTAAATAAGGATAGGGAGGGAATACATTTGTACTTATTCTAGATGCTGTCTAGAATTCAGTTTTATTACATTACATTAGGAGTAGTGAAGAAAACTGGCACAGTTGAAGTCCTTTGCCCCATGTTCTTGAGTAAGGGAAGCTATAGAGCTGGGAACAGAAACTGGTCCTTTTGGGATAATGGATTAGTGTACCTAAGTGGAATTTTGAGGTATATCATTGGTGTACAATTTATTTAATTTTTTTTTCAGTAAAAAACTGTATTATACTGTATTCTGTTGAACTAGCCTTATGCTCAGCACAGATTTGGGTTGCTAGTCTTTGGGATCTTATTAAAGGGGCTGGCCCTCTCCCCATGTCAAGTTACCATAGTTATAATTAGAAGTGCATGAAGCAGACTTGCACTCTTATTTGAGAAGAGGATAAGGGTTGTTTTGAAGTCTTTTGTAGTGTCTCTTTAAAACATTGTCCCTGTCTGTAGTCAGAATATAGCTAAGGTTACATGCTTTTGCAAGACTCTAGGTGAAAAACATAGTTTCTAAACAGCTTCTAAACTTCTTAGAATTATAATTATTATGGTTAAGTAGGGGAAGAGCTTATGTGAGGGAGATAGGAATAATGTTTTCTGCTCCTTTTGATAGGAGAGTGGAATTATGATGGGATTGTTTGAAAGAAGTTTTTTCCATATGTTAACCTGTAGGGTAAGTTGTTATCAGTTTGTCCTTACGTTTTTATTTGTTTTTAAACTAGTAGTTGAGTTTATTGAAATATTGTGGTAAAGTGAAGCAAGTCAAAATGAAAAGCTGTGAGAACTCTCAAGCTATAGCACACATACCTGGCTGTGACATGAGCTACTCCAGAGTCCTTTGGTCACTGTCCAAACAGTCACGTGTCTCCTTCTGCACATGCATATTGCCCAGGAAAGTTGTGCTGCTGATGTTGGTCCACCACACAGTGATATTGCATGAGGAGATTCTCAAGAGTGGGAAAAAAAACAGCTCAGCTTTTTATATCTAGTGCCTTAAATTTTGTCTGGAAGTGTTACTGGAGGAATGAAGCTAATGAGGAAAGGACCTTACTAGTAGTTATGTCTTAATGGAAAATTGCTAATCAGCAAAGTAGCAAACACTTGATTACAAGATGCAAGCTTCCATAATGGTACTATGTTATACCACAAGACCTGGTTTAATGCACTGATACTGAGAAGGCAAAAAAGCGGTATCACTAATATGTAAATTACATGCATAATTGCTAGATTTAAAAAAAGTCTTATTTTGTAGCTGACTTTCAACTTGTTCACTGAAAACGTTGAGAAGGATTTTTGCATGAATTCTTTGTCATAAAAGCCTGCGAGATGATTGATGGTGTTAGAGAAATTGCTAACAATGATTTATTTTGTGAGCTAATTAAGGATTCAGTGGATGTTGTGCAAGTCATGTGACTATTTAATTCATTTTGCAGACCCCCTTGTAATTTAGTTTTGAGTTCAGTTGAAAGAAGTTGGAAGACACTATGGCCATGTATCAGCTACTTCTGTCTTCTTTCTGAAGCTTGGTTTGAAGTGGATTTAGTTTGGTAATGTGTCTTCTAAAAATAATGGGATCTGCACATTTCTAAATTATTGTTGACAGTTCTGGATAGAAATATCAAAATAAACTTATTAACATGAAGTTTTCAGAAAGTTTTAGATGGGCTTGCTGACTGTTGGCTGATTAGGAGAACCACCTATGGCATCAGGGGAATTCTTGCTGGCCTTCTGTCCATCTCTGGTTGTGTATTTTTCTTTTCTTGTTCAAGTTTGCAGTCTATGGTTCCAGTAGAGTTTTGAGCTGAAACTAGCTGCTCAAGCAGCAGCAGTTGCTAGTGTAGCTTTTTGTGTGTGTCCAAGATGTTGACAGTTTCTTTTGGGAACAGGTTTTGCAGCTGGGCCTCTTGTGTTTACCACATCAAGATGATGTGCCATATATATATAAATAAATGTGTAAATTTCTGGCGGGTCTAGAAATTTAACTGTTGTATAATGTGGCAGCGTTTCTATGTGATATGACTTGTTTTAAGTGTTACACTAGTTTATCTCTGGTTTTTATTGGTTACCTGTTGATCTGTAAATGGAATATAAAACTACTTTTGTTGACTGGTTGGGTCCAAAATGTCCTGCATCTGTGACTTGCTGTATAATACCATAATTGTGATAAGCAGACCAACATGGGATATTTAAAAAGACAGCAGCACTGCTTAAGGAATGTTCTAATGGGTCTCTGACTTCAGAACTTTTTTTTTCTTGTTATGAAATAGCTCTATTTTCTTATCTCCCAGGGATCATTTCTGAAACAATATTTTTACAAGGGAAAAGGAAAATCTTGGTAGTAAGGGAAAAGTAGTGAGTTCAGTATTTGAACTGCTTGCTCTTTTTATTTGGAGGGACTAGATAAAACTAGTGACTTTATGATATGAAAACAATATATCAATTTTCATTATTATTCTTGAAAAGATGTGGCTAAACACTTGTATGCTGTTTTCAGTTTGAACAGGTTGAAAGCAATGTATATTTTAGAGGTAAAAAGTGTTATTAAAGTTGGGATTCAAGGATTCAAAAATGGGGTGTCTCTTAGAACAAATTCTGTTCAGAATGGCACTTTGATACCTGATTTCTGTGACTGAGGTAGTTGCTCCTGAATTCCCAAAGTTTTTTTTATTTGGTGTTCGAGTTCTCTTTTGTAACTGTTTTAATTTGTCTGTCACTTTAAAATGTACATTACAATATACAATGTTTGTATTACATTCTGTCAAATATGCTATAGAAGTCTGTTATGAATATTGCAGATAGGCAATGTCTTTTTTATTGTTTGAACACTCTTTTGCCTATGTTGCAGGGATTCTAAATGTCACATTTTTTAGCTCGGATTGTATTTGGGCTATGTTGATGCCTAATAGCTGTGCTGGTATGTCAAGAGTATGGAGATCTGATCCTTATTTGGTGTAGTTGTGCCTAAGGTAGCCAAAGTTTCTACTTACAGATAGTGTTCGTATTGATGCAACTTTCTTTCTATCCTTCAAAGTATATATTTTTATTAAATTGATATGAAATGGAGATTCTTACATAAGGTTATATATTACATAAGAATATACTGTGTAACTGTACTATCAGCTCTCATCCAATATATTATGCTTATGCTGTATTGCAAGTATTCTGCTAGTAAACTCAACATGATTGTTATTAAAAATATTTAGCACAAATATTTGTATTGCCTTCTGACTGAAAGATACTTGTTTCAGACCCAATCAGCACTTACTTATTTAAACCAAAAATCCAGATACTGCTTTAAAAAAATTCTCATTTCTGTCTGAACAAAAATCAAAGGGGGGGGTGAAGTATGTAAACTTTCCTTTACTTATGTAACTTCTCCTCAAAGGGATGAAATACCTATAAATTGTTAACAGTGGATGTAATATAACAAAGTAATTTCACATGCATGTTATGACTGCAAATGACACACCATGGTTGATTATGGAAAGAGTTCTGCTGTAATATATCAACAGTTGTTCTTTGTGAGGTTGTTTGGTTCTTAAATTGGTAATATTGTGGATTTGTTAGTGCACTTAATTAGCTGTTTTGAACTAGCAAAGATTTATCTAGAAAAAAAAGGAAGGAAGGGCAGCTGAAAATTACTAAATACCTTCTTGAGATAAGGTAAAATTTAACATTCTTCAAACCCATCCTGCAGCTTCTGATTTCTCTATATATTGCTGTTATCTTTCAGTTTGATGCCAGTAGAGACCTGAAGATGATTTGTGACTATGTAACATGCAAATACAGTAGTAAGGGAATTTGCCAAAAAAGCAGGTGTGATCTCTGAATATGTATTTACTGGGAGGATGGAGTTTACATTGAATCTGTATGTCACTGATGGTACTTTAGTTATCTGTTTCAGATAACACAGCTTTAAAGAGAATGTTGATAAATAGGAGGAGATTCATAGGAGGTTCATAGATGACACAAATTATGCAGAAAATGAGAAGCTAGAGAAATTCCATCTCTAGATGATCAAAGTTCAAAGGCTAGATTCATAAGTATCCGTATGATGAAGAATTTTTTAAAAGTTTGGAAGTTGCTAATCATAACAGCTGATCAAGATTGTAGTAGATTTCCTTGTTGTTGAAAAACTTTCATGTTGTTCTAAAATACAGTTTTGTATAAATAAAAATTACTTAAGGAAAGTTGTGTGGCTTCTTTTATGCAGTAGGTCGGAGTACATCACAATGATTCTTCTTGTCTTGCAGTTTGTCAATCTTGTTCCATTTACTTTCTTTTCTATCTGTAATGTTTTCGTTCTTTATAATAAATGCCATTCAATAAATCTTACTCTGTCTGCTTTTATCCTTTAAAACAAGTCTTGTTGAGTTACCTTGTACTATTGGCATTAAAAAATACCTTCTAGCTTTGTGGTGGTGTATCTAGAGAGGGGATGGTGGGAGATGTAGCCTCGTAATATATATTTTGAGGAGCTCTGTCCTCAATCACATCTGTAGTAATTGCCCATTTTGGGTTATCTTAGTCTGCTCTTTAAGATAATGGCATTTTTTAAAAATAGGTTACAATATATAAGTTGGCTATTAATAACTTATGATGACATGGACAGTTACAAATTTGAATGATGACTTTTGAAAATCCTCGCTTGTCTTCTGGCATGACAGTGCTAACTTAAGTACCTCCTGTACCCATCATCTGCTTTCCACCCTTAGTGGTGGTGCAACAGTCTGTGGAGCTGTGTGGTGAATCGGATCATGGAATTAATTCAAGCTCACAGTAACCCAGGGAAGTAAGCTACTTCTAACGTGTTACAGCATACTAATCCAGTTTACCCCCACGTAACTATGAAAAGGGGCACTACTGACAGTCAGCTCAGGGAGRGGAATGGAAGAACAGCTGGCTGAGGAAAGGGGTTGTTAGAGCTGGTACTCTTACCATAAAAGTGTTTATGTAATCATGTTCTTAGCTGGCCAGAGAAAGTCTTCATGAAGGAGAAGCATTGGTGTAGATATGTTGTCCAAGTGCAATGTAAGATGTAAAGGAATTTTTTGATTGTTTTGTGCAGAATTACTTGCAAACACCATAAGATATAATTGTTTTTAAGTGTTTATTTCTACAGGGGGAATTCCCTCCACTAGTATGGAGTAATTTGAATAAAACAACTTGAAATTGCATGTACCCAAGAGTACCATTTGTTGCAAAGTGCATGTATTAATCTCTAATTGGAGAGACGCGTATAGCCTGAAAATGCTTGTGAAGTGGCAAAATTATATGTTTTTTTTTTTAAAAAGCCCACAAGACCTTTAGTTAACTTTGTTAAAGACGAAGTCCCAGACAGGTGTGGAAAGGCTGTTTCCATGAATTAAAAATAAAAGAATGAAAGGAAAACAGCACTTCTGTAGGCTGTGGGCTGTTTTCTAGCAATGCAAATGTTAGAAAACCTTATTTTTTCTGACTTGTATCAGGTAACTGAAGCACAAAAATTAGACTTTTTATCAAGTCAGAGAGGTGGGTTTTTTTGCAAAAGGTAGTAAATTTTCTTTCTATTAGAGGAGAACCACCTTTGTCTGGTCCATTATGTGGATTGCATTTTGGCTGCTCTTCAAATACAGTGAAAAGATAGAAGTGAACAGATGCTAACACTCAGAACTGAAGTGTTTTATAATTATATACATATGGAATCATGACATAGTGTCTAATAATTTGCTTGTTGCCTCATGAACATGTTTGAAACTGTTGTTTTCCTAGAGTACATGATATAAGTTCTCCGTGAATTGTAAGAAGCTGCATTGTTTTGGGCCCCGTCAATTTAGAAGCTACTCCTGAATGCACAGTGTTTTCTTACCTGCTCAGATGGAGTTGCTTTTGATCTCTTACTGTTCCACTATTGATGTTGTTGAGGAAACTGTAAAGGTATTGCTGCACTTACTTTGCTGGATGGGGAGAACAGAGGAGATTTCCACATAGTTCAGTGTTGCTCCTGCATTTATGTATAGTCATGTATAATTCAGTTTGTGAAAAGCTAAGTACTAAGTTAGCATTACGTATAATGCCCAATCTTTTCTCTCTCTTTTTTTTTTTAAAGGACTCCTGTACTCTGAATTACTGTATGAATTTTGAAACTTCTTAGTGAATTGGAAAGTAGGGGCTTAGACATGTTTCCTGGCTGCTATGCAGAATTGCAGCTTCTTTCCTGTGTTAACAATGGTGAAAAGACTTGCTTTACTGACCAGTAGCTGAGCTTGAGAGCTGCTAACAACATAGTGGCTGTTAGAAATGCTGTAATTAAGTAACCACCTCTGTCTGTGCCTGATGCACATATCAATAAAGTATAAATAGAGCTCCAGATGACACCTTACTGATGTCAGAGATTGACGGTCCTTCTCAAGACCACACTGTGGTCTTGAGAATGTGAAGTTTGTAGGTCTTGATATCAGGAGGTAACGAGAGATGGGACCTCCATCTGGAATAACATGTGCCTTAGGGATTAGATGTGGTCTTCTGTTAAAAAAAAAAAAAAAAAAAAAAAAAGGTCATTACATAAAAATATTCAACCGAGGACCC
>NW_020450638.1:182694-190939 GCF_003343035.1 Apteryx rowi
AGGAGGTAACGAGAGATGGGACCTCCATCTGGAATAACATGTGCCTTAGGGATTAGATGTGGTCTTCAAAAAAAAAAAAAAAAAAAAAAAAAAAAATTGGGGGGGTGCTAGGGGGTTTTTTTGTTTGCTTTTTGGATGAAATGTATTCTCTGCACCTGGATCAGGAGGGGCTCTCCTTGTATATTCATCATGCAGCTTAGGAAGTTTTTTGTCAAGTTTGATTTTTAAGGTTTTTAACACCTTAGGCATGTTTTCTTTCAGCAATCAGTTGTCCAGGTAAAGGTATAAATTTGCATTGTGATTTAGAAACTAAGGTGCTTCTGTTGCTAAAAGCAGTAGTAAAGAATATGTGCCATCATAATGAGGTAATTCTGTCCTTCTGGTGATGATCGTGGTCCTCTGTGAAATGGACATATTTCTGGTTAGGTGCGTTGGTTCCATTTTTGAAGGAGAGCTCCTTCAAACTTACTCTTAGCGATGATGATACTATATGACTAATGTGAAGAAAGTGTGTTTCCCCCCCCCCCCCAGCTTAAATTCAGCTTGGAATCTTTATATTCCTTTTCCTTTGATATTAGGAAATACAAAAGGGCTGTAAACCCCTTTGATTGTGAGGTGTGCCAGCTACATGAAGAGAAAGGAGCGATTTTAGAGAACAATACCTGAAAAAGCAGGGGAAGTGGAGGTAGAAGACAGACCTGTGTAATGTGGAATAGAAGAAAGCAAATTGAAGTGGATGGAACATTCTATGTTAGTCTAGTACTCTGTCTATTACATAGTTGCCTAAACTGAGGTGAAACAAGAAATCCTGCTCCAAGAACAGAGGAGCTAAAGGTGAAATCACGGGGACTGCAGCATCTCCAAGACAAACTGTAAGTTTTTGCTGTGTGGAATTGCAGGACAGCTTAAAAAGTTGATATGCCCAGCAGCTGGTTTTCCATTCCCAGAGGTAATAAAGGTGTGTCCTCTTTGTGAGGAGATGTATTCCAGATAAGACTACCTGTTCCTGAAGATATTGATAATTAGTGAATGAGGAATAGTGCTTGAGTCTTTTTAGTGTGTGATGGACTTGTCAGACTTGGCCTCAGATGAATTGCCCTTTTCAACAGGTAGGAATTCTACAGTGCCTCTCCTGTGACACTTGTAATCAGAGGTCACATTTGTGACTTGTATTGGAGACAGTATCTGTTGCCTGCAATGTAGCCTCAACTGTTCCTCAGCTAACAGAAGAGAACCTTCTTTTATTAGAGTCATACAGATGATGTTTGTGAAGAGCTATGTGAATGTCTCATAACTAGCAATGTGGAATTGCAGGCTTCTGAATGAATAGTGAGCATATTGGCTTGCACAGGTAGTTAAGCTAGTTCTGTCTGTCTGCCGTCGGAGTGGAACCCCTTCCATCCTGGAGATATACCTGGCACAGGAGTATGGGCCTATGGGTCCTTTCTGGCCTGGAAGATGAAGCATTGATAAGTACAGCACTTACTGTACAGATATAAAACAATATTTCCCCAAACACTAAAAGCAAAGTAGCATATAATGCTGGCATGGTGGTATTCTAGAAAACAGTTTTAAATGTCAGGGATTTTACAGAAGCCATGACTGTGACATGGTTTAACGTAAATTCAGGTCGTTTAAAAATGGTGCATTAGTAATTTGGTTTGCTCAGGTTTGGTTTGTAAGCCAGTTTATAGAAGCGACATGGAGAATGAGGTGTCAAAAAATTTGTACTTAAACTTATTAAAAAAAAAAAATCAGAATATCGTAGATGAAATTTAATGGATTTAAAATGAAGTTGATAATGCCCCTATAAACCTAAATGGTGCACATAAATTTTGTTTTCCTTGTCCTACACTGAGTGCCATGTTTCAGTGTCTGAGTTTGTGAAGTTGGAAAGAGTTGTACTCCGGAACAATGGAGTGGTCAAAATAGAGCAGTGATTCAGCATGTAATGGCAGAAATGGATAGTTAATGTAGCCGTAGGATTATTTGTGGAATGCTGTGAAACCCATGACGTTTGTACTGTAATTACAGAAAGGGAAGGTCTGTAAACAGCCATTCATTTCCTTTTACAGATGTTGAAGCAATGAGCATGTTCTGAACTAAATAAGCTACATTACAAAACTTCTAAGCTGCGTTGAAAGTATTTATCAACACAGTATATTTCAAAACTATGGAATTGGTCTAGGATTTGTATTGGATGGAAAAAGCTTGCAATTTTTTTGTGAAGTGAATCAAATTGCAATGTAAACACAATATAGAGTAATGAAATACTTGTTTTATCACCAGAAAAACGCTTCCATGGATGATTTTGGTGTTTTGTTAGCTAATATAACAAGATATGTGTCTTCTGAATGAATTCTGGAAGCTTTTTCTACTTCAACTTTGTGCTATTTGTACTTTCATTTTTTCATCATTTTTTCTTCATTTCTACCATCTGCTGCTGTGGCAGTTACTATAGAAGTTTGTATTTTCAAATTTTCTATTTTTATGATATTAATGATACTTCCTGGCTGTTGATCATGCAAGCTTCCATCCCATAATTTGAAAGATCTAGTTTATATGATAGCATGGGTCTTCTGAATGCTTCAGATAGCAGATCTTAAACAATAAATGTGGGTGGACTATTCATTTTGTTACAGTTTATCTGATTACATAGCTAGTAACTATGTCTTCTAGTTGCTGAAGTTACTTTAATCCATTTTAATAAAGGTTAAACAATTAAAATTTGACAATGTAACACTAGGTGTAGAAACTCCTGAAGTTTTCTTAATGTCCTATTAAAATAAATGCAAAAGGAACAATAATAAAATGTTTATTGATATATTTCTCTTGAAGCTGTATGGTACCAGCTTTACACTCCAAGCTTGTATTAAAATCTTACTATGATTCATCAGTAACATTTGTGAATACTAGGAACTAGTAGACCTGTTTGGAAATGCAGCTGACCTTATTTATCATAATCTGTTTTAACCTGGCTTTTGAAAGAAAGGAGACTTAAGCAGTTGTGGCTAGTTTTCATGCATCTCCCTCAACTGCTCTTGGAATTTTTTCTGTCAAGTTCAACGAGATGTGTGGAGAGCTCTCAAATTAGTTTCTACCCGTGTTGTGTAAACAGGCCTCTGGAGAGGCACCCAGAGTAGTTGCTACTGAAGGAAGGGCTGCAGTCTACCTTTATGAGGCACCAGAGAATCTGCAGGGGAAAGCAATCTTCAAGGCATATATTTTTTGAAACCTAATTTCACGCAATTCCTCTGTTTGTGGAACCACTCTTTTAAATTTGTGATGACCTTGGGAGTGTGTAAATTCTACTTCTTTTTTCTCCTCTTCAAATGGTAACCTAATAGTGCGAACATACAAATGTATTTGTCCTGCCTACCTGAGTGTAGTTCTGTTTACTCAGGATTGTATGTTAGCTTGTTAAGTATTGGGTAGAAGAAGCAACACTTCTAATTTCTTTAAGACCATTAAGAAATCAAGAGAAGTGTAGAAATTATAGGGTTGGAGTCTTCATTTGTGGTTGAACTGTTCAATAGTTTCTTTATTAAATTCATGGCAATTTCCATTGCTTTGATCTAAAGCAAGCATTGTTAAAATGAGTTTGCTCAAGTACAACTACAGTCAGTAGCAAAATTGGATTTTAGTAGTTGGAGGACATTTCAATTTTTGGTTTTCCAATGGTGCTACTTAAACATGTTGCTCTTTCTGTTGCGCACTTGCTTCTTATATATATGCATTTTGAATAGGAGGAATGAAGGAGTGGACAAAAGGGAAGAAGGTAATTTAAAAACTGAATAGTATAATGTCAGGCAGTTAGTAATCTGTTCAGTGCATATATAAAAACAATTGTTTAATTACTTCTCTTATAAAGTTTGCAGATTTGGGATGAGGAGAGCTTATTTTTGATTTACCATTGGTAGCATAAGTTGTATAAAATAAGGCACATGTTCTAATGGTTTGGGGGCTTCAGCAGTTCTATTTTTAGTAGTGTATTATCACCCCGTACAGTGCCTGATCGATCATCTTCTCAAAAAGCTTGCTATGGCACTAACATGAAATAGGAAAATGTCTGTTGTAGTTGAGAATTTCATCATGCACTGCCCTCACTGTGGCTGTGCTGGTTGAACTGAACAGGTTACATATCCCAGCTGCTTGTCTCTACCTTCCTTTGATGGGGTTCCTCCCTTAGCATTGCTGCCTGACTGACAACAGTTAAAATGAACCAGCTTCGCTTAAAAGGACGACCTCTGCTGATCTGACTCGTTTTGATCATTGTAGTTTAAACAGCAGTCCTGAGGGAGGAGCCCCTGGCAAGGATGACAGTGACAAGCAGCTGGGAATGGCAACCTCTTCAGCTGATGATGAAAAGAGAGTCTAATGAATATACTGAAGTAGGCAAATGGCTTAACAAGGTGAACTTAAGGAAAGTGTTGTTGCTTCCTTCACAAATCTGTTGGATACATCCGTGAGATAAGGCTGTTCATTTAAAAAAGGTAGCATGAGAATGCATTTCCAGTCTGGATTTTCTTAGTTTAATTGTGTTCTGTCCTTTGAGACTCTGTGGTGTACTTAGCATTGTCTCAGCATTCTGTATCAGTTCTGAAAAATACTCCTTAGATTAGTTCATTCAAGTGAACTTTTGCTTTGACTCCTTGCAAATGCTGAATAATGTTACTAAGTTATTTTAAACTGAACTTATGTGTGTGTGGGGGGGGGAGGAAATCACTTGTGTAGCAGTTGAGAGCAAAACTGTAACTGGATAGCGTTGTTAATTATGCAATAGTGCCTTTTTTTTTAATAATGGCTTTCTAGTATTGACAGGCAGTAACTTCTATGTTAGGTGCAAAACTGACCATAAAATTCTTAGGTTTTAAGGACACTCATAATTGCATTCTGTATCTTTTCTTTTTAGATCTTCTCTCATTTTGAACAGCTGTGGTACTCTGTTGCCAAAATCAAGTAAAGCACATGTGTGCATTTGTTCTCCTGGTGCATTTGAAGAAGGTGATAGCTTCGTGTAGTGCCTGAAGGTAATATATCTATATATTTTTTTTGTTATGAAGTTGAAAAGCTTGAGATTACTGATACATGGCAGATGAATAAATGTGTTTGATCTTGATAATGTTTTTCATGCTTTGAAGAGTTAGCTTTAGTGCTAAGGATAGGAAAAAGGTGTTCAATTTAAAATTTCCATTTATTTACATGAACAAAATATGGTTTCCAGCCAGATTACCTGATAAATACCACTTGAATTTGTGAATTAATAATTATATGGAACTTATGTACTATGTAAGCCTTTTACTTTGTTCATGGTGGAAAGGAGGAGCGTTTATGGTGAACAGTAGTGGGGGAGTTGCTTTTTTTCTTTCTTTAAGTGAACAACAGTGGTGTTTTAAGTACTGTATTTGTCAAGTTCATCTGTAACTCTACCTGGACTACAGTTATAAATAATACCCTGTGTGAGAAGAAGTTACCGTAATAACTATGCTTGTGAGACTGATTAATTCCAAAAGTTATGCCAGAGAATTAAATAATAAATGATTGCTCAGTTATTCTTGAGAGTCAGCAATTTTGCATGTCTGGTAGCTTTGTTTATAGAGTATATTCTTCTTCCTTCGGTATAAATTGGAACTGTTGCCATTGACTACAGTAGAATTCAGATGTGAGGACAATAAGGCTCAATTCATATGAAATTATTTAATTTTTGGTGGTGGTGGTGGTGGGTTTTTTGGGCATGTTTCTGTTTTTAAAACCTTGTTGTACAGACATGTCTTGACTAGCTTTTTTTAATCTCTGCTTGAAAAGTTTGCAGGGAAGTTACACTCTTGAAAGAAAGTTCTTTTGACTTTCTGGAATAATTCTGCTGATAGAATGTGTTGTCCTGTCCCGTCCCCCTGCCAGCCTTTTAGTGGAGTTTTTGTTATTTTCTATCCTCACAGTTTATCAGTTTTTCTCTGTGTAGACAAGGAGACGGTTGAAAATTCAAGCTGACTTTAAAATAATACGGTTAGCAGTTTAGACTTTGGGTGAGCAGTATAGACTTTGGGTGTGTCCTGTTCTCATTTCGGGGAAAGAGGGACTTCTTGCACTTCCTGTGAAGTAATTTAATCCAAAAAGCCATTTTCATAGTGGTGTAAGAATATTGTTGAGTGGCTAGAACTTTAACAGCTTAACTTTCCATAACTTCTTCCACATCAAAATATTGCAGTGCAATAATGAGAGCAGTGCTAGTTGTACTTTTGCAGCAGCTCTATTAGCGTGGAGGAGATTGTTCGTAGACTTCTGAACTTCTGCTGAGGAGGAAAAAAAAAGTTCAGATGTATAGAGTATTTGGATGTGAATTCATTAAAACTTAGAATACCTTACAGTGCAGTTCAGTGTTTTTCTTCTGTTATGTAAAAGGGAGAAGCAAGGGCTTGCTTATAAGCCATTTATCCAGAAGCTTGTAGGGTAATGTATTGAATACATGTCTAATGTGTTAGACTGCACTGCCTTACTTGATCACCCTGTAGTAGCTAATAGCAACTAAGAAGCTACAGATTTAGCTACAGAGAAAACAAAAATCTGTAGATTTGCTGGTTGTATCTGCCCATAATTAGGTAATACTTTTGAAAAATAATCTTAGCTGTTTTTCATATAATAATGTTCCACGTGTCTGAGTGGAAAAACTATGGAATGGCTAGTAATCAGTAAATAGTCTTTGTAGTTGTTGTGAGTTAAGGAATCAAGACTTACACCATAGACCATGCTGCTGTTTGTAAAGTCAGGGAAAGACAGCTGGAAGTAACTGGATCTGGGGCTATTAAAATGCATTTAATAATTGAGAAAAGCCAGATAATGATCTGTGATAGTGGCCTCTGCAATTGGAAGTCTTATCCCTCTCTTCCCCCTAGTGTGTATTTTCATGTGTTCTCCTAGCCCATCTGGATGTGTGGAGACCTCCCTTGCCCACGTTTCTGATCAGAGGAGAATCTGTGCATTTAGTAATGGGCAAAGAACTGTGGGGTATGAGCGCTGATGTATCGACCCACTATATATCTAGGAGTATTTGTTCAAAAGCAAATGCATGCTTTTTTTAACTTTCATTTGTAAAGCTAACATTTGAATTTCTTTGCAGGTTCTAAATGATTTTAGCAGTGGAAGGTGTAAACTTCAGAAACCTAAAGAAATCATCATGAAGCTATATGTATTTCTGGTCAACACTGGAACTACCCTTACCTTTGACACAGAACTTGCTGTACAAAAGTAAGGAAATTATGTATTTTTTTAATAACCTTTTGTATCCTAAGTGCTGGACAGGTGGTACTCAGTTGTTTTTGAATATGTCTATGTGGTTTCTTTCTGTGTTCATTTTTTGTATTGGTGAATTTTGAGGATTCTTGAATTAGCACTGTCAATGCCTTGCAGGTGGTTGTGCTTGGTTAAGGTCCCAGAAAAGGGTGTAAAGGTTAGGTAGTCTTACCTGTTACTTTCTGGGACAGTGAAAGCAGAAGTAGGTATTACTGGCCTATTATTCTTAGCTGAGTCTAGTGTTAAGTTTGAATGCTTTTTAGAAAAATTGTCAGAATGATTTCTGATCTTCTGTGCTCTTTATTGGACGGCATTTTTATAGTATTCCTCTGTAAAAGGTTTATCTTATACTGAATTGAAAGAAACTGATTTCAAGGCTGTCCCGATGAATTCCTGTTAAGGGCATGGTTTTCATGTCCTTTTTCTGAACACATGCATGGTATGTTTGCTTTTTCTTATGAGGACTTGCAAGACTGAAAAACCTTCTTTGAAACAGTTGTGAAGATATGATGCATATTTCATATCTAGTGTCTGAGATGGGCACCTTACAGATGTTTGCGGAGATGATGTTAGTGAACCACTGCCTGAGGCAGACTTTGATGGAAGTGTTGGCAATAAGACTCAAGTAAAACTGAGTTGGAGATTACAAACAAAAGCAAAACCCTTGGGTCAAGATATTTGAGCAGTACGTAGTGCTTACAGGAAAAACAAACAAGTTGTGGTTTAATAGGCTATCAACAATGTCTTGGCATCAAAACTGTTTCAATTCGCTTTATCTGATGCCTTAAAGGGATTTAGGCTGTACTTAGTTTTCTAGATGATCCTAGACATGCTTCTCCATTGGCAAGACTTCTGAAATGGAAAGTGCCTCATTTCTTGCTAACAATTCTTCTTTTCAACATTAAAGTATTGAATTGCATCATCAGTAAGCCAGAAACCTTTCTCTGAGGTATGC
>NW_020450638.1:190969-277757 GCF_003343035.1 Apteryx rowi
AGTAGAATTGGTGGGGGGGGGGTTTACAGTCTATTTTCCACGTGTTGCATGCTCCCTGATTTTTAATGTAGGTACTGGAGGTGAATTGCTTCTCTAGGCAGGAAGTTGGACTTCTACTTCATGAAAAAGATCCCCTCTTAGGAGGCTTCCCTGGCTAGATCAAGGGTGCTGGAATATTAAGAAAATAGAAGGGTGCAGTAATGCAAGTCTGCTTTCTCTTTTCCCTTACAAAACTTCAAGAGAAGTTGAGAAACAAGAGAAGTGTTTCTCATGCTATCCCTGGGCAAAAATACCAAGTACTTGGACATCAAAACTGTGATCATCTTGGAGAAATCCATGGATCATCAGTTTTCTTTTTAAGCTGTTCATCTTGCCAGGACCTCCTTGTGTACAACTGGTAAAAACTACTAAATATGGCTCACACTGTTTGTAGAAGACATCACTTACAATGCCAACTATAAGGTTCTGTGATTTATTATTTTTGTATGTGCTTCCACAACTACTTCTGAACTTGGGCATTTCCAGATAGCTAGAACAAGAGTGTCAGATAAGACTGCTTCGATTCAACTCCCTTTCCCACATCCTGAATGTAATGACTTTGTCCAGAATATGTTTAAGATGTAGTCTGCATTTTGTGAACTTCCAAGGAGCAGCCTGAGGTAGAAGGGTTTAAGAGCGAGGAGTCTTCTCTTAGGCCTTGTGGTTGCTCTGTGAAAGAAATATCATTTTTCTTGTTCTTGGAAAAATTGAATTTCGTTGCTTTTCACTCCGCTTTTTCTGTCCTCTTCATAGCATGTGCAGTAATGCCTCCATTTCCATAGCTGTGTTTCTTATATCTTGGGATAGGTGAAGTGCTATGTCAGAAAATGTAGTACTGTGGAATAGCAAATTTTCCTTCATCAACAAGGTAAACTTCCTTTGATACCTGGGTTACATAATGCTGCCTTCAAGACTGGCTTTTCTGCAAAGTCCCCTGACACTCAGCATATTATTGAACATGAAATAAAGCCTTTTATCTCAGCTGTTTCAGAACTACTGTTGGGTCATCTGCAGATGCGCCATTATCCTCATGCATTTTTTGGTAATTTGAGATATGCTATCCCTAAATCATGGTGGGATACAACATCTGAACTGCCGGTCAGTGCACATTACAGCCTGTGTGGGCTGATTTCTCCCTCAGTCTGGCAGTTCTTGAGAAAGAAGCCTTCCAACTCATGGATAATCTGTTCAAAATGCTAGACTCTTCAGCTGAACTGTGTAACGTATTGTTCTGTCTATCTGGAGAGACTTGCTCTTTCTAGCAGGATTAAGTTTTTCTTAGGCTCTTTGCCTATCTCTTAGTAAATTGACAGGCCAAGTGAATGTCTCAAAGCACGTGGGGATGATAGGTGAATATTTACTCTAACAACGCTAGTGAGTACAAGCTTGCGCTCTTGAGGTGCTTGTAGTGAATTCATGCTGTCATATTGAATCATAGTTATTTTAGGTAATTGATCTTTATTTTCTAAGTTGCATTTCTGTGTTAGTGCTTAATGTTTGCATGCATATGGATTGTCTAATTTACTGTCACTGCACATTATATTGCACTTTATATACAGTAAATCAGTGAGTTGATTAGGTGAAATTGTGTTTGCATTATGCATAAAAAAGTGTTAAATACTCTTGCTCTTCTGCAGTTTCGATAAGTCAGTTGTTGTGTGTTCATAAAGTAAATACTCAAAGAGCATAATATGGCTTTTACAGTTATCCTAAATGTTTGATATGATTCAGTCCAGAATTTCAGCCCTCTATCAGATCATCTTGGAAGAAGATTGCTGATATTATACCAGTTCTGTAGAGGAGCTCCTCCTTTTGCTCTGGGCTGGGTATCTAGAATGCCACAGATCATAGCACTTTAGAGTTTGTCATTATGTGGAATAAAAATGCAATAGATGAAGGAAATGAAGTCCTGCTTTGATACAGACAAGACACCTGTCTGTATATCAGGAATATGTAAAATTAGAGAAACCAAGACATCCATACTATTTTCTTCTTCCCTTCCACCTTCCCCCATCCCGTTCTTTTTTCCAGTGTGGCTGACCTGAAACATGCGATTCAAACAAAGTATAAGATTGCTATTCAGCACCAGGTACTGGTTGTCAATGGAGGAGAGTGTATGTCACCAGACAGAAGAGTCTGTAGTTACAGTGCTGGAACAGTAAGTGCATACTGCATTCTTCTATAAATCACAGTTTAGAAGAAAAAACTGTTACTAATGGATTTTTAGTATTTTTCTGTAGTGTATTGTGTTTTCTGGGCTTTTTTCTGTTTTGTGAAACTAATTTTTTAAGCATTCAGCTTACATGTGTAGATTTCAACATGTTCTTAAGACACATTATGCACACGATGGAATAATTGGTGATTGAAAAGTATATTGCATTTACTCAATGTTTGGCTTTGTTTTATTTTTGAGCACAGGACACCAATCCAATTTTTTTATTCAACAAAGAAATGATCTTGTGTGAACGTCCACCAGCTATCCCCAAAACCACATTTTCTGCAGAGAATGAGATGGAATTAAAAGTAGAAGAATCTCTAATGATGCCCGCGGTTTTTCATACAGTAGCATCACGGACACAGCTTGCTGTGGTAAGTAAATTCTTACTGTACTTTCACACCAAAGAAAAATAACCTTTTTGTATGTCAGAGGAGTTGCTTGCTATAAATTTGGAAATAGCTTGTTCAAAAGACACGAAAATGCCGTATTAGTGATGATATATTCTTGGGACTCTGTCATTTCGAGGTAGGTATTGAAAAGCGCTTGCTTCTTCAGTATCTTCAACATTTCTTTCAAAAGTAAATTGTAATACAGATTTGTGGAAGCATATATTTATGGCACTTGCAAAATAAAAACAATCTGTTTGTTTTGGACTCTTGGCTTAATGCTCTGTCTTATTTTCAGAGCCTTAGTCTGCCTCAACTCAAAACCAGGAAATGTTGCTACTTTGTAGACATTTTTAAACCAAGTAGAAAATTGGCAGGATAGTTTTTAAAAGTACCTATCCCAGCTTCCATTTTGTTTTACACATCTGAGCAACTGTTGAAGAATTGATAAAAGCAAGCTCCCACTTCCCCAAATGTCATCTTTTTTTATCATTGAGTGCTGGTTTCTATTTGTATAGAAAACAAACTTTTCAGAATTTCAATTTGGTTATCTCTGCATTACTTTGATAGGGGAAACTATATGCCCAGCAACAAGGGCAGTAATATATCAAGTGTGCGTATGAGTGGCTGCATGCTCAAGAGCATGGTGTAATGTGTTCAATAGCTGAACTGATTGCTTTCCTTCATATTGGGAAATACTGCTTCATTTTCCTTTTCAGATGTTACATTATAAGTGCATTAAGTGTTGTTACTGTCTCCAAACATTATTTGAACTTCTGTGGGCTGGGTGTGGTGGAAGAGGTATGTGTAGCACTTGGCACAAGATGAAGTAGTAGTACATGGTTTTAATATGTTGTCTTGGCAGTAAAGTTTCTCAGCTTCAGTGACAATTTTAATGCAGTCCAAAAGAACATTTTGTGTTTGAAATGGCTTTTTTAATATTGTACAGCTGAATTCAGTGAAGATTGCTGAGTGAGTGTATTTATTTACATAGTACTTTTTTTCTCCTTGGCCTCCTTACCTGTCATCAGGGGGAGAAGTAAGCTGAATAATCTGACGCTGACATATTGTCTGATTTTAAGCAAAGGTTATTTTGAGGCTAGTTGATTCTCCCCCCCACACCTGTTGACAGTTAATTGCTGACTTAGTAGACAGGGCCCTGAGTTATTAATGATCTGTGAATCGTATGACTATCCTACTGAGAAGAGTGGATATTGATGTGTATTCAGCTAGGAGTGGGAGACTTTTATTTGTACTCCTTATAAGGGAAATGCGACAATTCTGGTTTCAGCCACCGAGACTGCAAGTATTTTAAACCATTGTGTGAGATGTTAAGAGGACATTATAAAAGTCAGCAAGACTGACTTCTGTTAAATGTTTAACATTTTGACTGATAGAGTAGAAAAGAATTGTTAGTACTACCCTCTCTTTCCCTTTGATTCTGAAGGATATATATTAATATATGTAGAGCAAGCCTTAGTTTATTGCAGTCTTTCTGTTTTAATGACTTAGATCTTGACTGGCTTGTTTTGGTGACAAGTCCCCTTCTGTTAGGGAAGCCTGGATTTCCAAAATACTCCTAAAATTTCTGTGGCCAACTGGAGTTATAACATTAACCTAGAGAGATTGATCATGACTCACTAGATGATTTTCAAGAAAAAAGTAGTCTTTCATACTCAATGGCATCTGCTTATATTATTGGGGGAAGAAGATTAGTATTTAAAAGTCTTTAAACATGGATTTAAGAAGAATAGAGGTGTTATTTTTAGCCTCTGCAGGCTGATCTTGAAAAAGATTGTTCCTCATGCCCCACTTCTTGCCCCTTCCAGTTCTTGCCAGCTTGTAAAAGGCCTACAGTGATAGTAGTTTTTGAGAGACACTTAGTCCCTAAATATTCTTAAATCTGGTGTACCTTCTTATCTGTGGTTCATTTTATCAGAGATTGTAAATCTTTGAAAATTATAGGCTCTGTATGATGCTGTGGAAGTGTATTGGGTACTTCTTTGGGAGGTTGAGGAGATGGTACTGAAAACATCACTTATGATGAAAGATTAGTAAATAGGCTATTGTGATTTTTAGATGTATCAGGGAGTGAAAACTGTATAAAGGAGTACTAGTGTAGAATTAAAGCAGCTTTTCACAATGTTGTCTTGAAGTATATTAAGTGGTAATTCAGAAAAAACTGAGGGAAGACTGAGAATGTGGTTAGAACATTAATCTTACTCAGGGCTCACCATAAGCTTTTTGGGCTGAGAGGAAAAGGGAACATGGGATATTAATCCTTCTCAATATTGATTAAGATCTGGGGAGAGGTAGGGAGGCTCTGAACCTTTGTAGTAGTGAGAATGATGCATTCAAACCACACTGAGCATACTACACAGACTTCATACAAAATGTGCATGAAGAGTCTGCATTACAAAGGTCCAGGGTTTGTCCCTCTTAAATGAATAAGAAGTTGCTAACTCGTAAGCAAAATTAGAAAAGCAAAATTACAGTACTTGATATGAGTATTTTTGCTGGTTCTAATTATTTAGAGGACAGCATGACTGTTCGTATATGATGAAAATTCTTTGCATCAGGAGAATGGAAGTTAAAATCTAAAGTGTTACTCAGTTTAAAACCTTACCTATTCTTGCCAACAATAAGTAACACTGGCATAGAACTATGTTTAAAAAAATCAAGTAATATTTGTTATCTACTGGTTTCTATTTAATTTGATCTCTGCTCTGTCCAGAGGATATAGTATAATTTTATAACCAGACTCAATAGGAGATAATAAGCAGTAGAGGGATGAGGGATATGACAAGGTATACATAAAAGTGGGGTGGGTGTGTAACTTGCACCTTAAATTTTGAGATAAATTTTGCAAAATGGAGTTTTGTGAAAGTTTAGCATTCATATCTATTGCGAATTTACGGTATAAGTTGCTTTGGAAATGTTGCTAACTCATGATACGTCCATTCAGACTTCTTGGTTAGCTCTTGCAGCTCATGCTCTGCTTTATGAATAGGAAAACTTGGTTTCTTTTTGTGTGGAAGATTATAGATATTTTGGGGTGTAATGACTTCAATATTTGAAATCTTTTACCTCATTCTAAACCAGTTTGGAAACTTCTGAATTTAATCAGTCTTTCAATATCTGTGACTTGGCAAGTATGCTGTAGAACTATGTGAAAGGTGCACTGCCCGCACACCTTTTCTTTCATCTGATTTTGAGCTTTTCTGTTTGTACTGTGGAGAAAGGTGAACAGGTATTTCTGATTCACTTTTTCTGATCCATACTTTGTATACACTATTATATGGCCTCTTACAATTTTTTTCCACAATGAAAAGTAGTTCTAGACTCTGCTTTAAAAAGTATTTTTCTTGGTCCATATCTTTTTCCTCTCCATCTATTTTCCCTGTCTAAGAGCTTATTTTTATCTCACTTCTGTTAGGTGGGGCAACCGTAGCTGATCAGCATTGGTATAGAATCGACATTTGCTACCTGCATTTTATTTGTCACTTTCTGATATCCTTAATTACTGTACAAGTTGAACAAAAGTCATCTTTTAGTTCACGGTGGTTCCCCTGTCTTTTTCCCGTCTTACGGATAGCTTAAATTTGGGGGGTTGGGTAAATAGTCTTATTCTGCATGTTTAATTTAAACTGTTACTATGTTGTTAAAGTTATGTTAAAGAAAAAGTCCTTAGAAAATTTGAATAAATTTTGCTAAGTCATCGCTTGTTTCCTCTTTCAGATTTTTTTACTGCAGAATGTGTTGATAGAAAAAGTGCAGAACTGTAACATTTTCCATAACACAAATGGAATGCTATTTTTCTTGATTTGCATCTCCCCTTCAGATATTGCTCTTGCCTACATAAGTGAGTCATTGTCACCTAAATAGCTCAACTGCTTTTGACTTGAATCAACTTGGTTCATTTTGTTGTTTGTAAACATATTTTTTCCGGAGCTAGAAGCCTGAAGTATGATCACACTGGAATATTTGTATTTTTGTAACTTTGGGTATAGGAATGTGTAAAAGTCAATTTTTTTTTCAGATTGAAACTGATTTCACTAATTTTAATATAACCTTTTTTAGATTTAATACCTCCTAACCGAAAATCATTCCTATGTCAAATTTATTACCGCCTATTTGGTTTTCCACTGTTCCATCATTATTATATCAAGATACCTCAGATTTATCTTTCTGCTTTCATAAATTTAAGCTATATTCAGATTTTCTCTGTTCTTATTTTTGGCCTGAGCCATTCGTTATATAGAATTCATAGTTTAAAGACTTAGTAGCTTTAAAGAAACTACGTCTGGGATCTTAACTTGTTCCTTTACCAGTTAAACTGAAATTTTTGCCCTAGCTTTTGTCAAATATAGCAGTGCTTCTGTTTTATAGGCTTTTCTGTAAGAACCCTTTGTTCAGTGTTTGTTGCATCTGCTGGCTGTCTTTTAAATCCTAGTTAAAGCAGCCTTTTAAGCCTATTTTCATTTTATATCCCAGTATCCTGGTTTCCCTTTGACTAAAAATTTAGCTGAGAGATGCCTGTGCATAAAGTGTTACAGCTTGCCTAGTTTCCCTCTTCTCTTCCAGTTCAGCAGTTTTGGCCTTGAGCTGCAGTATGTGGACAATGAGGTACACAGAGTGTTTGCACAAATTCATATACACACCAGCTTACGAGAAGACAAGCTGTTCTCCACACAATGTATTGTGCAGTAAACTACATTGTGTTAATCTTGTCTAATCTTTTGGTCTTTAGCACTGCTGCTAAAATGGAATTCATTTCTGTTAATTTAGGATTTTTTAATTTTATTTTTTATTGATTTAACTGAAGTTCCTTTTGTTACTTGTCCCAGAAGGAGGATGTTGGAAACCTGCACTTTTTATTAGTGGGTGCACTTCACATTTCTTGTCATATTTGGTTGCTGTCATCATCAAACTGTCAATTCCTGTCAGTTTACTTTTCTGAAGATGAATAATTGCATGATTGTTCCATTTGGTCACCTAAAACCATAACTGTAGTCATAGTATGTAGATCACTCTTGGTTTAGTTCCAAATGCTTTATAATACTTATCCAAGAAGCATATCCTGCCACCTAAAAGCAGCTGTTTATCTGCAGTTTTAACAGATACTGTTTCACTTTGACTAGAAGGCTGTTGAGACCCTCTGGAAAAAAGTTTCTTAAAGAACATAATTTTTTAGCATTCTAATAATTTTGTGGCTGGCTAAATTGCTAGTTTTCATTCTCTTTGGCTAAATTATTAGTCTAATAGTCAGACACACCTCTAGCTCATCCATAGAAATCCCAACTCTTCTGTAACTTGTTGGTAATTTGATAGGATCAGAGATCTATTCCATAATCTGTTAATGAGGTATGAGCTGGGTGGGATTAAAATGGAATAGCTTTTAGCAGTTGGTTCACTTTGGCCTTTGTAGCCAGAACTGTTGTTAGAAAATTCACCACACGAATATGACTTGGATGGCTTGGAATCAAGCTACTGGAAGTTGTCATTTATTTTGTACCTTCTTTTGATTCATTGGCTGTAGTGTTTTGTGTTAGCATCTCAGTGCTCTTTTCCAGGGGTAAATTCTGTCACTTATCTTATCCTGCTTTTGCTACCAAGCTAATGAAGACAGGACTGAAGTGAAAAAGTTATTAAGCTATGAATAATTTGGGTCTGTATTATGCTGATGAAACAAACAGTTTGCAAGTATGTAATAGGTCCTGAACTGTGTGGACAAATGTCCAAAGAACACAATCACCAAAGTTGGCCAAAATTCTAAAATTGGCCAAAATTTTAAAATCTAAAGGGAAAGAATGGAATAGTGAATTGTCTAATGGAGAGAAGAGCAATTGCCATGAAATCTCTTAAATATCCATCCCAGTGAAGTTAGGTGTTTCAGTTACAGGTCTTTAAGAACTTCTCTAGATTTCAGTTTTTATGTAGTAACAATGATGCTTTATTCTGAGATATATGAATTGGGAATACTAGCCTTGACACCACCTTTTGTGGAATCATTTATTATACCGTGTGGGTGTTTACAAATTTCACTTTCAAAGATCCTTTTTGGTGGCCTGAGATTGTTCCTAGCGTGACGGAAACCTATAAGGAGTCCTTTATACAGAATGTCAGATACATGGCAGTAGAGGGCTTTGACTTGTTTCCTTTTACCACAGGATTGTAGAGAATGGAAAGAACACTGCATTTCCTGAGAACTTTTGTTCTTTAGAGGTAAGTTCAAAGAGCACTTCAGACAAACTGTACTTTCCATGACTTTTTTTTCCTTCAGATGAGCAGAATTAGGACAGTACGATGCATGGATGCAGTCTTGAAATTGGGAAACATTTTACCAACATTTAAACATTTTACCAACATTTTACCTGTTTTAGATAACATGTACTTAGTGTTTTTTCTTGCTTCTATTGATAAGCCTCCTGGTTCAAACTTACTAAACTTTAATTATTATAATCAGAAGAATCAAGTTATGATGATAGAAGAAAATAATTCAAATATTCTGTTAAAGCATCTGGCTACAGATAAAATCTTTCTGGTGAGCCTGTGAATTTCTTGACAGTTAAGAAATCAAGATGCCTTCATTTACTGTTCAACATACAGGCAAGTTAAGATTAGCCTGGGTTCATCTAGTGTTGTATTGGCAGTGGTGTTTCTTGAGGTTCGGGTTCCAGTGGTATGGTGAAATTGTCAGTGTTCTAAGTATGCTGGTGTATCTGTGTAAGATGGGCTTAGCTCTACAACTCAACCAAAGTCTTTATTGTAACTTTTTTTTTTTTCCTCAGCCTGTAAACCATTGGGTATCTGTGGGTATTGCTGAGAGGGTCTGTGAAAAATCAGTGACAAAAGCAAGCCTGTTATTAGCAGACTTTAGTTTTCTATGCTGGAGTTGGCAACTTTACTGAGAAGTGTTAAAACATATGTTGCATGTATATGCTTAAAATAACTCAATTTTTAGACTTGGTTCATTTAGTAGAGAACTGTCTAACTTTTCTCCAGATGCAGACATCCTGATTATGTGAAATAGAATGGTCTTGATCTTCTAAACTAGCTCAAGGATGTCTCCTGCAAAATACCGTCTATAGAAAAGGCAGGAAGAACAAGCCCACTCACATGAAGATGCATTTCAGTAGTGATGAAATGATAGAAAAGATTTGTGTAGATCTTAATTTCTTAACTACATTTAAGCTATATACAAAACAGTTTTTTGACCAGTAACAAATATTCCAAAGGAAGCAAAAAAGCTTTCACCACTTTATTCTAATCTTACTTCCAGCCCTCATGTTTTGAACACAGGATTACAGGATTGACTGAAAGAGTGCTTTTTTTCTCTTCCTTTTTCTGCAACGTTAAAAAAAGAAAATAATGGTTTAACATACTGTTCTTGCTCACTGCACTTGTATCTGCTTAGTATATCTGACTGAAGTGATTCTGATAGGTGCAAAAATAGTTACTCCTTGCGGTTTGAACTTTGTTACAACATTCATTAAATTCACAGTGATAGTCTTTTTTAGTTGAACATTTACTTCATGATACTGCCTAGGAAACTGGTGTCAAAAGGAGTACGAGGTTCTTGCAGATTTTGTATTCAGATTATCCATGCAGGCAGAATAGTACCTCTTCTCTCTCCACACCCACCAGGAGAGAATTTCTTGATGATTGGGATATACATGTGGAAATAACTTTGGTAGGATTATAATACAGAATTCTGTTGTATTATCTTATGTATCCTGAAACTGTCATGTCACTGTTCATACAATTTGGCATACAGTGTATTGGCTTAAAGGTTACCGTGAGAACAGATTACGTGATACCTTGAGAACACATTACTTCAAACTTAACTGTTTTCAGCTTGAGGAATTTTGAGCTCAATGCTAGTTCAGTCTGAGATCTAAATAGTTCAGAAAAACTTCTATTGTTTGTCAGTATCATATTTATGACCGCTTACCTAATGGGATTTTGTTTTAATGTTCACATCTCCAGTGCACACACCAGGGAATTGTAGCTCATCTGACACTGAAGAGATGCTAAATGAACCTGGTTTTTATTTAGATGACAGGTATTTTTATTTTTTATATAGCAGTTTTTGTGGGTTTCTCTGTTGCATCATAGATCTTGCCACCTATTAGAATGCTCCTCTGGTACGTAGTTTCTAAAGATTAAAGAAATATTAAGTTGTCATGCTGGAAAGTGCTGTCCTTTTACTCCTTAACTTTCCTAGGAGTCAAACTGCGGAGAGAAGTTCCCAATTTAGGTAAATTGTCACAGGTCAGACTCCTAGATAAAGAGCATCAACTCTGGACATTAGTGTAATAAAAGATTTCAGCTGTAACACAACTTTTTTTCTCTCTCTACTAAAATTTGAGGACTTGTGATTTTGTTTTGTGTTTGAAAGTGCTTCACTGAAGAAACAACCTTGGAAACAATTAAAACCTTAAATTGAGAACACTTACGTTCTCAAGGTAGCCTCCAGAATGCCATACAAGAAAGAACTTCATAGGATAAAGCTAACTCTGTAACTCCTGATTCTTATTGTGAACTCAGATTTAAGTAGAAAACCAAAGACTGGATGCTATTTAAGACTGTCCAAACATTGGATACTAGTTAGGAGTGTAACTCATGGCAGAACGTCTGGTCATAACAACCATAGTGTGTGCATTTCCTCATTGGACGGAAGAGCTTGTCATGCTGTGTTAGTTTGTCCAAAGGAAAAGGTAACCAACAAAAGCCTGTACCCAGCACTTTTAAAGAAACATTTTTGTTTAACAGTGGGAGAAGTTCAGTCTTTATTTTTCTCAGTGAACCCTGATACTCACTAGAAGGAACTGCTTAAAAGGTTTCGGGGGGGGGGGGGGAAGGGAATAGTGTTTGTGGGTTGAAACTAAACTGCTTGTTTACATTCATGAGATGTGCATTGGAATGCAGTAAGGACACTTGGTTGCCCTTTGAGCTTCATGCTTTTTGATAAATCTTTTAGTATATCTTAGAGTAAAATAGCCTGCTCTCTGGCTCTCAGTATGCTATTTGAGGAGACAGCAGTTCTTTTTCATAGGCTATGGAGCTTGCCTTTGTGCACCTTTTATACAAAAATGAATTTAAGCAAATACTTAAACTTTCTACTTGTCAATATTGCATTATTTTGCATTTGTGTTTAAATTGTACAGAGGGGCAGGAGATAATGACTTGTACGTTTCAGCTCTGCCTGGATGCTGTCCCAGTTGGCTTATTGGTTCCTGTGCTACTTTTTAGGGAAAAATGCAATTGATTTGGTCTTAAGAGATGAACTCTTGCAGAATAACTATTCTTTTCAAATTGGAAATTGTTTCTCTTGTGCACAAAAGATGGATGAAGTTCAAAAGAACAAAGGGCAAATAGTATCTGTACTACTAAGTGGTAGAAACTTGCAATAGTTTTTGATTTTCTTGAAATTGAATGTATAGGTATGTTTGCGTATTGTTTGTCTGCTGGTAGCTTAGATACCAGTATTGGAAAGGAGTGGAATTTTGTCACAGTGCTGGAGACAAGACTTGAAGGGTTTTATTATTAAAAAAAAAAAAAGTGGTCTGCCTAACTTTTAGGTTTTATCAATAAATTCTTTAATGTTTTGATAATGATTTGCAGTTTTGTGATTTATTTTGGGAAGATAAGCTGTCATTGTTGGGCTGTAAGTTTTTGTGTGTATGCATGTGGGCTGCTAACCATGTGGTCAGCAACAAATGAATTTTATAATATACTGATGTTGGAATTTTAACACTGCTTTCTCATTGTACTTGAACAATTTAAAAATGTTATTTCTCCACTCATGTCTTTCTTGCATTTACATTGTCAAAGGAAAGGTATGCATCAACCATAGTTTAACAGTATGTGCAACCTACAAAAAGCGGTAGTACTTTCTTTCTTGGAGGGTAGGTAACTAGCACCCAACATACAGGTGTTCTCAAGAGAATRTTTACAGTATAGTATGTTATTGTAAAGTATTGAGCTGGAGAATTTACCATATGACTTATGTTTGTTTTGTTTTGTTTTTTTCCATTTTGATGCTTGAGAAGTACGTACTTTTCTGGGGACCGGTCTCTCTTTTCTTAAACTGGTAAACTTAAAAGTAGCTATTCTACTACTTTTATTAGTAGTTAAAACTTTAGAGTTAAGAGTAATAGGGCACTGCCATTAGCGTACTTCTAATAGAATATGGTACTTGCCTTACCTAGCTCTCTGGTTTAACTCTGCCCAGTCAGGCAGTAATAAAATTCTGACCTGTTTATAGCAGTTAAGTGACTTTTTGTCATCCAGTTGTTTAATGGAAAAGTTTCCATAGTAGTTTGGAAATACCAAGTTTTGGGGTATGTTCTTGGAGTTTTGTGGGCACTCTTCACTGCTACTCATCTTGTTGCATCTGGTTTATTAATCAGTGGAAGATTTCAGTTATATCTGCCCTGCCATTGCCCTCATGCATCTCTCCCTGCATCTAATGCACCTCTCCTTCAACTGGGTGATGCTACTGTTCATTGTCCTGAGTTTTTACTTGTTTCTTGTTTCTCCTTAATGTACCTCATTTGCAAGCTCCTTCCCATCAGAATAGTACAAGCATTATTATTCATGTATGTATGCACTGAATATTTTATATTAGCAGTATTTAATTTCATAAGGGGTTTTTTTGGAATTGCAACTTTCATCTCTCTGTTTTGAAGAAAGGTATTTCTTAGTAAATCATCTGTGTAGTCTTTTTTGTTATCTGTTAAGTGTTTTACATAAGAGTGAAAGAAGTTTGGTTATTCTTGGTTAGTTTTAAATTATGCTAGCCAAGAAGTTGTATATCTTTTAACACTTTCTATTTTAACACTTTCATGTTTCATTTTCTAAGTATTTCACTTCACTATGGTAGCAATATAGAACTAAAAATCTGTCTGAAGTTGTTTATATTTTCTGATTTATTTTTTTCTGCAGGAAATGTATGAGGTTGCTAAGAAGCTTTGCTCCTTTTGTGAAGGTCTTGTACATGATGAACATCTTCAGCACCAAGGCTGGGCTGCCATAATGGCCAATTTAGAAGATTGTACATACTCTTACCAAAAGTTGCTTTTCAAGTTTGAAAATGTATATTCAAGCTATTTGCAGTCCATAGATGATATCAAGTTGAAACTTACACAGTAGGTTTGCCATTAAACTTCAACCTCCAAAGTTACTTTATTTAAAAAAATTTTTTTTTTGGTTTCTGTGTCTGTTGCTAGTTTTAATTAATCACGCATGCATTGTTTGATTTTTATGTTCCTGAGAACACTTTTTGCTCTATGGCAGTCAATTTTTTTAACTGACACTTTCCTTTGTACTCATTAGCACACAGAAGCATGTATTGAATTATGTGGAAGATAAGCTCATTAATGAACAGCTGTTTAAGAGTTGGAGTCCTTCCAAATGTACACTAGACATAGCTAGATAATAAATTCAGACCCTAAGCAGAATATTTTAAATATATATTTGCACTTCTAAATTACTTTTTAATTCACCAAAACAGGTGTTAAGAATGATGATCTATGTTGAGAATAAAACATGAAGCTTATTTAAAGTTATTTATAAGACAAAATTCATCCTTGTATACGTGTACTTGTATCTTACAAATTCTGGCTATTACTTCAAAAAAAAAAAAAAAAAAAAAAACCTTTGAAATCTTTCTGGACACTAGTATTACATGGTTTTTCTATCTGTAATTTGCCTAATAGAATTTAGTTGTTGTTGGATGCTTGAAGAAATAAAGTATGACTATGGATTACCTTAAAAGTTGAACTTCATTCTTCTATACATACCAGTTATATAGAAACTATTTGAACTCCACAAAAGTAATCATCCAGAGAACATCAGCCCACTGCTAATAAGCACTGGTATCCATGCAGAATGCAAACATAAGTCTCAATTGTGTTTTAAAAAATTGGCATGCCTCAGTTTATCAAACTGTTTTGTTGTTTTTTCATTGTATTATAAACGTAAGTTGACTTGGAAATTTAGAAGAGTTCATATTTAGCAGTGGGAGAGAGCAAAAGTTGTAGTAACTTCTTTAGCCTTTCTCTCAGGATGCTGGTACTGACTTTCAAAAATACTGCTGGTATTTTTGAAAACGTAGTTACATAATTCATGTAAACTTTAAATTCATACAAACTGCATTTGGGTTATTAAGAATGTTTCAGTTTTAAAAGATGGAAATAGTACTTTACAAGTGGCTTACATCTAGACTATTATGTAATACTAGCTTCTAGGTACTGATGGTTCTTCATTTTTACCCTTTTTAAAAAAGCTTGGGTTCTGCTGTTTCTGTGATGGCCAAGATACCCCTGCTGGAGTGCCTAACAAGACATAGTTACAGAGAGTGTTTAGGAAGACTGGATTCTTCAGCTGAGCATGGAGGGACAGAAAGTGAAGAAACTGAGGATGAGAAATCTGCTGAACTGGTGCTTTATTCTGATGTGTCTAAAATGAACAATAAATCAATGTTAGCCTCATTTTGCAAGTCAGTTGAACGGTCAACTTTGGATGGCACAGATCCTGAAAATGTACACGAAGATAAGGAATCCAGTCAAAATGCTACTGCCCGGGACAGTGCAACATCAGTAGAATTGAGAGATGATGATCAGCCTTCCTTCAACGTGTCTCTGTTAGACTGGATAAATGTTCAAGATAGGCCTAATGATGTTGAATCGTTGGTCAGAAAATGTTTTGATTCTATGAGCAGGGTAAGTTAACATTTTTTAAATTCACATTGTATGTTGAGAATTTCCCATGGAAAGTTGACGTTTATTTTCCAGTTGCCAAAGCTTTCGAACAGTCTTGACTTTCTGTAGCTTGTTTCTCTGCTAACTTTCTGAATGCAGAGCAAAGCAGAGAGTGGAGAAAAAAGTATTTTAAGAGTTCTTGAGTTTTAAGAATCAGACTTTTAATAAACTTTACAACTTCACAGTGAATGCTCATCATGTTGCTTTTTTTTCATTATCTTTTTACAGCTGGAAAGAAACAAGTTGTTCTTTTTGTAGCTTTTAAACAAAGCCACTTCTGTTCTTTGTTTTTGCTTTAATGGAAATTATACTTGTAGTGAAACTGAAGATTTTCCTGGACCAAAGTTAATGTTATTTCTCTGTTAAAAATACTGAAGTCTTTATTGAAATGCAGGACAAAGTGGTTAGGTTAATTTAATTGTGATAGTTTTATATACCATATGTGTACTTTTTTTTAATAAACTGATGCAGACGTATTTGGAAGAGCCCAAAATGTTAGTTCATATTTCTGCAATCTCGCTCACTTTTCTCACTTTTTTTTCTGAATGACTTTAAAAAAAACAAACAAACCCCTTTTCCCTTGTGATTCCCTTCTTTTTTGCTGGTTTATAATTTAAGCTGTAGCTTATTTCTTAAAGTTGTCTAACCTAGTTTTGCCTATTTATAATTTTATATTACTACAGCTTAGTACTTGAACAAAGAATACAAGTTTTGTCTTGGGCACTTTATTTCCTCCTTAAAACAGCCTCTTCCGGTCCTACTTTAAGTCATCATGTCTAGGCCCCATCTGATGTAGGCAGCATCAACAAGCAGCTAGTTTCGTATGTTGACTTTTGAATTCAATCTCAAAAGTAATTCCCAAATTGGACTAAATATTGAGACAGCTCAAAATCTTAGGCAGGACTCAATTTTAGTAGTGGAGAAAAGGCTTAGTGAATGAGGGGACTGTAGAAGTCGTGTCTCTTCTTTAGTGAAAACAACAGTATTCAGTTTTGTAGGTGAAAGGCTTCCTAATCACTGAGATGATCCTCTGCCGTGTTTGTCTGGTAACACCATACGGTGCATTCTGCCAGTTTAAAACCTGAGTGACAAAAAACAGCAGTTTAGTTTGAGAGAGAATACATTCACTTTGTGCATGTTATTAATTGGGGACAAATGTAATTCTGAAAATAAATGTTTTAAGAGGCAAGTGTTAAACAATGACTTCCGTATAAATTCTAGTGATTCTAAAGATACAAATATGAAAAAATAATCATTTTAGTTAAATACTTGTATCTTTTTTTGATCAACTTGTAATCTCTGGCATATGCCACACATTTTAGAGCGGGTATCTTGTAATTGTGTGCTTTTCTGTCCTTGCCTTTGTTTCAAGACTAGTCAGAAACCCTTTGTATCAACTACTGTAGTTGTTTTACAACTTGAGTTGCTTTTTCTACAAAAATCCGATTGCTCCTATTAAAATGAAATTTCGTTGTTATAAAACAGAAATAGGGTGTGAGGAAAATTGTCTAATTCAATCAGACAATTCTGGCCACAACCAGAACAACTACAGGCAATTGATCAATCTTGATCTATTTTGTTTCACAAAAAAACAAAAACTTTAAAATAATGATAGTTCCTAGCCATACTTAAGAAAACAATTTATTTGGCTTCAGTGACAGCACAAAGAATTGAATCTTTGCCTACCTTTGTTTTAGAATTATTTTGAAAACAGAATTACGCTGTAGCTGAAAAGGAAAAAAATTACTAAATAAATATCTTGCACTACAATTGTTCTTTCAATATTTAGTCAAGATGATGCTTTAACATAGAAGACTGGAATAAAATGGCACTTAATATTTTTTTGTTTTTCCCCCTTATCCCCCTGCCCTTTTCTTTTTGGAAATACAAATTATACAAATGGTTCATGACTGCAATTCTTATTTGAATCTCTCAATTCAGGTAAGATTTTCATTGAAGTATAAAACATGAGAATGTGAGCTTTATACCTTCGATACCGGTAGTCTTGGTAGAACTGGTGTGTTGCACAGAGTGCTGCTAAGCTTATGGCTCTTCTAGCCTTTTAAGTGTTTCTACAAAATGAAGCTTCTAACTGCAGAAACCTAGGCTGCAGCAGAAGTAGTAGGTCAGTAGGAGCTAACCCAGGTGTCTTTAAGTACTGCTGTAGGTGCTTAAGAAGAGTAGAAAAAGAAGAGACTTTTGAGAACCAGGAGAACAATAATTATCTACAAGTGAAAAGAATTGAAGACCACAGATGTGGTTAAGTCAAAAAGAGGATAAAAAGAATGGATAGAGGAAATAAACTACAAAGTGGAAGGAGAGGAATAGGTTTTCTTTGGTGGTTTCTTTTTTAATAAAAAACAAAACAACTCCCCCCACCCATATGCTCTTTATTCCCCCACCCCACCCCCCACCTGCAAGAAACTGTTCAGGCTGACACAGTGGACGCACAATCCTGAGCAGAACGACAGTGAAAAACTAACCTATATTAGAGCAGTCTGGATGAATCCCAGAAACTCTGATTACTGGTTCTTGAAGACAATTTACTTGAAAGAGATCGTTCATCAGATACTCAAACTTAGCCCTTGCATCTCAGGTTTAAGAAAGCCTTGAAATACCTTGTTGTTTTATTTATTATTTATTCTAGGTTAATTACCAGTGTTTAACGCTTCCCCTTAGTGCCCTTTTTTTCTTTCTTTCTTTTTTTTTTTTTTGTTTGTTTGTGCCCTGGAAGAGAATGAAAGACCTATTGTTTGTAATTGCTCTTTAATTTGTAGTGTTTCTCCTCTTCAGCTGCCTTTTCTTATACCCCGGTGGGGTGTTTCCAGAATGAAAAAGTGGTGAAGTAAAGCTTTTATACAGTTAGTTTAGGGGGAAACAGTGTTTTTATTCACGTTAATGTGGATATGTAAGTGGTTTTTTTGAGAGTTAATTTGTGTGCTCAGTGGTGTAAGTGACATGGTACAAACTCTCCATGATGACGAAAGAGCCAGTATTTTGACAGGTCGTATGGCCCCACAGGGCAGTATCTTTTTCACCAGCTTCTCACGTAACAGATGGCATACCATAGCCATTTTGGATAAACTTGTTCATATCCTGCTAATGCCTAATGACTCTCAGTGTGTTTCCAACTAATTTATTCCATGCTTAAATTAAACTCTGTCCTATGTAAACTGCTGCAATTGCTTTTTTTTTTTCCTTCTAAAACTAAATAAGTAAAGGCTCTAATTTATTTCATTGTTCTTGTAGTGAAACTTGAGGAGTAATCCTTAATATCTGTTGGCTTTGTAGCCTCTTAATATTCCAAAGTTATCTTTTCTGGATAATGGGCTGTAAAGGAATATGATAAAAAACTTTTAATTTTAAAAGATGTTATATTATAGCAAAAATATTAACAAAAAGTATAACATGTATAACAACCATATTATTCTTCTGGAACTTGTTTTCCAGTTATCTAGAATTGATCTGCTTATCTAAGGAGCCATCAATTAAAAGTATTAATTCTCTAGAGAGAGACTAATAGGTCTTGTATCCTTTTCTCTCCACTTTCTGTTGCTCTTTCCATTAAGTCCAGTGGAAACTGGATTCATTTGCTTTAACAGCTCCCTTCTTCCCCCCTTCCCCTCCCCACACAATTTTTTTTTCCATTTTTAAGGATTTGATTGTATGCTCTGCTGGTCCAGAATACTTTAAAGAAATTCATGCCGTAATATAAAATCCAGAGACTCATCAAATCAAAATTTTGAAACGGACAAAAGATGTAAGCATACATTGGGTTCAAATGAAAATCCTAGTGAAAAGAGTATGAGAAACTACAGAATTATGAAGGAAAAATATTAAGGCTTTAAAAATTCATATAGCGCTCTCAACTTTCCATAGGCTAAGTGCTAATAAAACCTCTCTTGTAGAACTTTCTTTAAAAGTGAGTTACAACCTGATGCATGTGCAGTATTAGGTATTCTATTTAAAACAAAAAATAAGGATGCACCTATCTTTCTCTCTCCTCTTTTTTTTTCTTTTTTCTCTTTTAGCTTGATCCAAGGATCATCCAACCATTTCTGGCAGAATGCCGGCAAACTATTGCCAAACTAGATAATCAGAACATGAAGGCTATTAAAGGTCTTGAGGATAGGCTCTATGCATTGGACCAGATGATAGCAAGCTGCAGCAGACTGGTAAATGAACAAAAAGAACTTGCTCAGGTAATACATGTATGGGTGGTGGATTTATAGATGTATGTATGCTGTAAAAGATTATGATGAAAAAAAATTGCATGTCTTACTGCAGAGTAGTTTTCAAATATTGCAGTAGAGATCTCTTAATTCTATATTCATTAAAATTTAGCATTAAAATATTGGAATTTTCTACATCTTATGTTTTCAGTGTGTAACTCCAATTACTGCATATTCATTTGAATATTTATTGTATAGCATCAAACCAGCCTAAAATAGTACAGTTGGTGATAGACAGCACTGGATCTAAAATATTTCATAGGGCTTATGTTCATGTCAATTCATATAAATATGTGTGCATGTGTGTATAATTATTCTAAATATATGTATGTATATATATATATATAAAAAAAGCATTCTTCAAAGTAAAAAAAAAAAACCTTTCACATGTAATATCGTAGACTTAAAATAAGAGTAAATGCATTACGAACATGCAGAGCAGTAGTTCACTGCAACTTTGTCAACTGCATATTAAGCTGTATATTTTTATAATTAAGATTACTTCCATCGAGGTTCCCTTGGATATAAATTTGCAGAAATATTTAACTCTTCAGACAATCAAATATAAAAAGCGTCAATATAAAATTACTGCTTTGAGACACATCAGTGTCCAGTATTGTTTCTGGACTAGAATAGATCTTGTTTATTTTTTTTAGAAATCGGGCTTTTTCAGGGTGAGTAAGAATCAGTTAAAATATGGTGAAACAAAAACTTGGAAGATACCTATTAAGATGATACGTTGTCTTAAATCTTTTGAATGCTTTACAAACTGTACACACTTGTGCTGTATTAATGTGTCATTTTGCACGTTAATAAGGAAAGCTGCTAGTAAACCAGGATCTGATGAAGATATCTAACAGCTACAGACTTTGTATATGCTCCTTTTGAAAGTGGACTTTCAAATAGGTGGTTTTAGAGAGAATTTTTAGCTCATGGAAATGAAGGATGCATTTGACTTGAGTATTATCTTAGATTTGATAGCGTTATGTAGGGGAAAATACTATCTAAGTTCTAGCTGGTTTACAGCTGCTTTTTTATGTATGAAAATCCCATTTCAGTTGATTAAAAAAAAAAAAAAAAAAAACATTTTATAAGATATGGTGCTTGTTTTGAGGTTTTAAATAATGTTCCCAGAATACAATTTAAGCACTTCTGGACTTCTGTTTAGAATGAGCAATTAGACTGACATTCAAAGAAAAGTGATAACCCTGTGTGCCATTTTGTTTGAGCGTTGTCTGGTAAATATATTGCAGCTGAGATTCTTGGGCCACCAGAACAGCTCCATATTTTTTACATATTCAGTATTGTACTGTGTGAGGAAGGCTTTCATGGGAAACTAAAGACATTCCCTCTCTGGCCTCTGTATTAGTGGCTCGTTTAGAACACTGCATGGATGGGAAGACTTCCTGTCCAGCCTGGACAGTGTCAAAATTTATGTGATGCTGAACTGTTAAACCTGATGCTTTGTTTCAAGATATGACTGGTTCCTTTGACTTTTTAATGATCACTAAAGAAATCATAATTTTAGTAAATACACCAAAAAAGCCATGAATACATCAGAGTTGTGAAGAATTGATATAATATTCTGTTTTAATAATCGTGCTTATTTCTGTCCTGATAACTTAAAAAGTGCCTAAATGATACTTTTGGAGAAAACAGGTATATGCGTGGATGACGTGGGGGAGGGAATTTGTAGCAAGAATAATTTATCTAATTAAGGTAAGAGCAAGCTACAAAGTCCCCCTCAGTCTAGTTGCTACAAAGCAGTTTTGACACATGTTCTTAGTACTTTGAAGAGTGGACAACTTTGTGCCAATAGTAGATGTTCAGAGGTAGCCTTTAGTTGCTCGTAGGCTGACAAACAGGTTGTCATGAATCTGTCTGCTAGTTCATCCAGTCTCATTAAATGTAAGGCAGAAACAGAAGGAGAAAATCAATAATGAAAAGCAAGAATGATGCATGAAATTGGCATCATGCCAAGATGGCATGTTTGTGTGACAGGCAGTGTTCAGAACTAATTTGCTGGCTTGTTTTTAGTGTGTTGTCTTTTTCTGACCCTGTACTAATTCCAGGATCAAATAAATACATCCAGTCAGTTGGTGAGCTTCTCCAATCCTTAATCCTCTTTCTTGATAATATTATTTAGCTGATGTGTAGCTCTATCCATGCTGATGCAGTTAGACTGTTTCCAATACTTCTCTTTTACTGAGCAGGCATGCTCTCTTCTTTTATGAGCAGAAAAGAGGAGCTGGGATGCCAGAGAACTGTGCTTTAGGAGTTAGAGAAGGCTTGGGGAGATCAAGTGTCAGTTGTGGAAGGATTTTCTGGTGTCCTTATGATCTAGATCTAGGAAAACAATAAAGAAAACCAGAATTTCAGTTAGAGATACAGAATAAGACATAGCTAGGTTAACCTTTTTTTTCTGGAGGGAAGCAGTGAGTCCTTGGTAAGTGGTCATTTCAGATAGAGGTTCAGGGGAAGAGGTAATGTGCTTAATGACTGCTCATGAAGCTCCTAGTGAGGGGGGAGAGTAGTGTGCCTGCACTAGACAGTGTCATTTGAAGTGATAAGAAATTTGATTTAAAACTATTTCAAAATGCATAACTCCTTTATTTTTAAAATGTTTTAATGACATAGTAAAGCTCCTTTTTTAAATACCATTTCTGTAAAGAACTTCTGTTAGTTTCATACCTAAGATTGTCCTTAATGCCTTGTTTACAATGGAAAGCATATTAAAATATGTATGATCACTATCTGACATTCAGGTTTTCACCATTACATCAGAACTGGGAGCATGAAGAAAGGGATACAAGTTTCTTATTTTTGTTTACACAGTGGTATATCATTAGTGGGAGTAAGTGAACAGTGTTCTCTCCCTATCTTGCCAACACTGTCCCTTTTGAGACCCCAGGGGAGGAGGAGGCTGGCAGTCGCATAGGTCCCCAGGTTCCCGCTGCATCCTCTGAGCCATTGGCTGTCACACAAAGGTGGGTGCTACCAGTCCTTCTGGCAGCATTGTTTAAAAGTGGAACCTGTCTTGAAATGATTTCAGTGAATAGATTTAGGAGTAAGTTTGTGCTAAATCCCAGTCTTGCATAGGTGCTTAAATCATAGGTAGGTGGCTAACTCCAAGGGAAATTTAGCATGATGGAGAAGCTGCTCATGCACCCCTTTCCTCATTTCCCCATGTTGTGAATTGCATTCTTAGGTATGTTTTTTTCCTTCCTCATGTGAATGAGGAGCCTACCTCAAGTTTATTACTTCCACTTTTGAGAGGGACACCGAAAAGTCAGTTGGAAAGATACTTTCACCTTGTTTAAATGCTTCTATAAATTTGGGTATTGACACCTTTTGTAAAGTTATCAAAGATTTGTACCTTTCAAATTTTCATTGTTGCCTTGTTTTTTTATAAATCCTCTTTTTCTTTATTTATGGTATGAGTTTATTTGTTTTGTTATTTCAAGAACAATGAGATGTAATATGGTGTGTTTTCTGAGGCTTTGATTTGTTGAATGTGTGAGTTTAAACAGGTGACTAAGTATACTTCTAGTTGCTTTTATTTCTTGGTTTTATATTTGAGCCTCAGGAAGCATTTTAATACCAGTTTTAACAGATCATTTCATATGCTTGTATAATTTTGTAATATAAATCTTTCATTTAGTGCAGCTGTTTGGATACTATCTAAAAACCATTACAAACCTGATGTAAGCTATTAAAGCTGGTATCAAGTTATTCATTCAAATGATAGTCTGCATATAAATTTAAGAACAGCTGAGACAGCTGAGAACAAGGGGTTAATTTTATTCAACAACTTAGATGAGGACTTGTGTATGTTTAAACATAGTTCTCACGATTTGTGTAATTAGTGTTAATACTTGGTTTTACCTTGAAAGGACCTCATATAACTAGCACTTTAGCAGTTAACTAATTCTGTTCGTAAAGAAATAACAAGTGGGTGTACTTTATAGGACAGGGATAAGGAAAATCTAAATGGTAATCCTCGTGGCAATATATGTTTTGAAAGCTGTTGGTTTGTTTCCCTAGATGAGAAGAAGCTAATGCTCTATCTAGAATTTGACTTGACTATCTCTTCTGACCTCAGTCTCATTAAAATTCAAAATAAACTTATCTGCAGATGACTGTTTCATGGAATAAGTTAGAAGGCCACATTGCTTAGTTAATTTGCTTATTCCTACACCTGCGTTAAGAATTTTTTTGCTTTCCATAGGTCTTTTCCTTGAACTGACTAATAAACATCATCTTACACAAAAATTTGCTTGCATTATGCAGTTGAATAAGGGTTTGGATTTCTAGCCCCTAACATTCAATGTGGAAAGCTGCTTTGCTAAATTCAAAAGCTGCTTTCCTCTGTGGAAGCTGGAATTTGTAACGTAAGTATATGTAATTATGGTCCAGAGGTGGCATTACCTAATAAGAGAACTCTTCCAGGAAAATGTGGAGCCACTTTCACCTTTCAGTATGATTCTGTCTCCACTAGTTCAAATCTATACATTCTCATGCCTACACTGCCCTTGACTTTGGTCCCTGGTAGTTCTCTAATGCTTACTACAGTATCTTTCTTCATGGTCTTTGTCTTCCTTGGCTGAACAAACCAAGATCTTTTGATGGGCCTTCCTTTTTCTTGATCATCCTGTAACAGTTCTTCCCACCTTTTTTAGTTTTCATTCTTTTGGCTTGGCTAAAAAATATACTTAAAATGTTTGCAACCTGTTTTTGTTTCCTACAGAGTCTTCCCCCATTCAATGCCCAAGCTGCAGTATTCAGTAAACTGATAGCTGTTCAGTATTCTCTTCCATCTTCAGTGCACATCTTTCTTTTTTTCTTTTTTATTCCATGACAATTAACATGCTTGCTTGATACTTACTTTCTAATGATTTCTGCTTTGTTCTCACTAGAATATAAATACTTATTTCAGGCTTTGCAAGAATGTTTTACATCATCTCCTAATGTCAAGGTCTCCTCACATTCAGTATCAAACCAGCAATGATAGTGATTTCACTTTTCAGCATAACTGTGTATAACTCCACACTATACAGTACTTTTTGCTTCAGAAAAAAATGCTTAAAACTATTTTCTGGTCTTGATTTCTTTACTAAGAAAATATGAGCTTATGTGAACAAGCTTAAAGTACTTAATGACCACTCATGTGAGAGACATATGAATGTGAACAAAATCAAAGCTAGAATCTGGTTTTGTTTGGTGGTATTTTCTTGTCCAAGCTGCACCCTGTTTCCTACAATATCTTTTCTCACTTGTTGAATGTGGTGAAGAAGACAATGGCTTGGCGCAGTAGTTCTTATGCCAGCAGCTCTTTTCTCTGTCCCTGCCTTCCCTGTCTCTGCTGTATATGTATAAATACATTACCTTCTGTAACCTGCAGTTTGATACCCACTTCTTTAATGCAGTCCATCTTCCTTCTTCAGCCTCCCCACCCCTTCAGGAACTGCTTGGTACCATCCATGGTAGAGAACAGATAATTTCTTGCCTTGTCCATCTCCTACTTGAAAACAAGATATGTGGCTGCACTCTTGCCTCTTGTTCTTACATTCTCATTGTCTTGCTGAAGCCTTTTTGCTCTTTCTCCTTTGCTTCCTGGTTGCTCCACAGCTTCACCAGATATAGGGAAAATTTTAGAGCAGGCAAGCACTCATAACTAGAGAGAGTTGTCAGCTCTCCCCAGCATGAGTAGGACTTGCTAGAAACCCAGTTGTTGAGAGCTCATAGTGAGGTAAGTAACGTTGGTAAACTCCCTCACTTCTACTCATCCCAATACAGAGAGTATCTTGACACCAAAAGTGTGTGGACCACTGATCTTGCTATTCCTTCTAACTGGTTGTGGTACAAAGCCAGCAGCTTCTTAAGGAGTAAAGGAAGAAGAAAAATGTAGTACTGACAGGGTTTGCAGCTTCCCACCCATCCCTGCTGGACAACTGGTAAAATGGAAATTGTTTCAGAGAATCTGTGTTTCATTCCAGATTCTGTGGAGAAATGCGATCCTAATGCTCTTCTGTCCCTATCTCTTTTATCATCTTTTCTTACACCATAGAGGCCCAGGGTGAGTTTCTAATTCCTACTCCCATAATACGAATCACAGAATGGTTAAGTTTGGAATGGACCTCTGAAGATCATCTGGTTCAACCCCCCTGCTTAAGCAGGCCAAAGTCTGTTCTCCTGAAGTTCAGGGAAGGTTAAAGCTTCTGAGTAAGACCAATTTTAAGAATTTTTATGGCTTGTAAAACCACTTACTGTTCTTAAAGCTCACTCTTGGAAAAGGCTTAGTCTTTGTTACTCCCAAAGTTCATCCAAGAAGTCTGCTTCATACAACAGCATATGGAAAAGCTAATGCCAAGAAACTACATTTTGGAAAGGTTAAGAGCAACTGAAAATGTGTGCTTCTAATGGAAAATATTTTGCATACTTAAATATTAACACATGCAACAATAATTATTTGGTGTATATTTTGAAGACTATGCATTCTGCACTTCATAGGGAAGTTCAGTAATTTGTCTTAGTTCTTGGATGGCTGAAAACTTAGTGACAATGATGACGTACTTCCTAATCCAGTGGATAATTGAATGAAGGTCATGTCTGAATTCACACATATGTTCTTATGGGAATGATGGGGGAAATTAGCTTCACATATGAATTTCGTTGTACAAAAAATACATTCTTTAGTCCAAAGCAATGCTGAATTTGCTGTAAGTTGATGCAAGTCTTGCTTATGCCAGAAGTCAACAAGCTGGTTGTTAGCAGAAACTAGAATACTCATTGATCCTCTCATTCCCAGTAGCTACTTTTTTACACTGCATCAACTTTGTAATCTTTTATTAATGTTGGCTAGTTGTTTAAAGTTCTTATATGGTTATGTTTGTAACTTTTTGAGAGGAAAAGGGTTTCGGATGAGGTTTATTTGGAGTGGATTAAGAGTGAGGAAAGCAAGTTTGACACTGTACTAAACTATGTAGCATTCTGTTATATACTCCAGAATAGTTAAAGTAAGTTTATTAAAACCTCTCACATTCTTACAGAAGAGATGGACCACTTGATCATATGAACATGGAATATCTAAAGGATTCAGTGCTTTTTGCTTGTCATAAAGCTTTTGTAACAAATGTCTTCTGTCCTCTAGGGATTTTTGGCTAATCAGAAGAGAGCTGAAAACTTGAAAGATCCTTCTGTGCTGCCTGATTTGTGTTTGAGTCATGCAAATCAGCTGATGATTATGTTAACTAATCACAGAAAACTATTAGACATTAAGCAGAAGTGTACCACTGCCAAACAGGAGCTTGCAAATAATCTACAAGTCAGACTAAAGTAAGTTATGACTTTTCAACTTTATGTTGCAAATTCCACTTAGATCAAGAATGTTTAAACAAAAGTGTCGTGAAGAAGACTTTAGTAATGTGTGTATATATATATATATATTTTTTTTTTTTTTAATGGGAGAGAAAATAAAAGCTGCATCACTTCAGTTTATGAAGTTATTGTGTGAAACAAAACATTACTTAAACAGAAACTCTTCCTACAGTTTTAACAGTCTTCACATCAGTAAAACAATATCCAGGAGCCTGCATCTCTCCTCTGCCTCACATCAGCCTCACAAGCTGTCAGTCTTGTTTCAAATTTGACTGGCAATTATATTGATGTTTTCAAAAGAGTATAATGAACATAAGTAAAATGCTGTTCAATAGCTTGTGATCATATGAAAGCAGAAAAACCTGTCACTAGTTTGTGGCTTACTTACAGTTCATGAAGAATAGTTATATCCAGCAAAAATGAAAATGGCAGCTAGCAAAAATTAAGCTTTTTTCCTGTAAGTGTCATTTTTGTATGACATGGATGGTAATAAGTAGTTTGTATCACTCAATGGGAAATACAGTTTCCCCCCCCCCCCCCATTACTATACCTAATCCTTCAGCTTTAGTTAATTTGCCACATCAGATGCATGGAAAAGTTTAGAAGAGAGGTTAATAATTTCCCGGAAGAAATACTATTTACCCTAGCAGCTAATAATTAGGCCACACTGTGACCCTATTAAATGCTGGATAACCGTAGAGTAGAATTTTGTCTCCTTAAAGTTTACAGTTCGTATAGACAAGACAGGTACAAGGTGCATGAAGAAGTAAAGCAGAATCAGCAATGCAGTAGCAACAAAGATCCTGTTATAAAATAAATTATGGCTAGGTAAATCAGAATGTAGATTTTTCTCAACTGCCCATGCATGTTCTCTTATCTAAAAAGATAACTTTTCATGTGCCATTTTTCACTGTAACAAGTACTTGTGGATAGTATATAGCAGCTAGTTTGCCATAAATTTGCACTTTCACTTACTATGTGTTAAAATATTTGTGTAGCTATATGCTTAATTCCTGATTTATTAGAGGGGAAACATTTACATCCCTTTGGAAGAAATAAGCTTGTGAGGCATGGAGAGTATAGCCAAAGAGCATAGATCTGAAGAGAAGAATAAAACACAGATTAAAAAAAACAAAAACAAAAAAAACCCCACACTCTACTCTGGGTCAAACCAAAGGTTCTTCTAACCTATCTTCAGTAGCAGCTAGTAGCAAATGACCATAGGTATAACAATAAGGAAAGGACATAAGGATATTTCTCCATGAGAATATTTGCATATAGCTTAGCTTATCTGATCAAGAAGCATTCCTCATGTTTAATTGCTGATGGAGGTGGTTTTTTTCCATGAATTAGTCCAACTTTTTAAATTCACATAAATTCCTGGCTTTTATAACAGTAAGTTCCTACAGTTTAACTATATGTTAAGTGGAAAAAGTACTTCTTTTTGTATTTGAATCTTCCTCTTGTTAGTTTCATGTAATCCCCTCTTTTTATTTCTTACTATTTGTTACTGTGAGATAAAATCAACAGTGCATGTGTTTGTCTTGTAGTTTCCATGTTGGGATGTGTTCCTAGTTGCTTAATGATAACTTGTCTGTATATGTTACTTCACTTTTACTCCACTTCTGTCAATAAAAAACATTTTTATTACTTTAGGGGTGTAGCTGCACCTTATAGAAGATTTGCTGCCAAAGAAGTTATAATTTTTCCAATCAAACACACTGGTCTATCCCCTTTTAAGTAGTCGTCCTGTGATGTAATTATGTTGGTGTCTGTGCTTTAAATTAATGTAATGATCAAGGAAAAATTACCTGTATTCAACAAGACCATTGAAGATATGATTATACAAAATGGGAATTTTGTATAGTGTCTTAGAAGAATAGTGTCTTCTGTACTCTTGACATACCAGCTTTTTTAATCCCTATATGGAGAAGGTTACAATATCGCGCCACCTAAGGTTATGTATGCTAAAAGCATTACTTGTCAAAACCAAAACTTAACTCATATAGTGGTAATTTTCATTTTTGAGCACTAAGTAGACTTCTTTCTAGGAGAAATTAAGAGGAAACTTTAAGGCAGCTACTGAATTCTGAATTACTTGGCATTTCCAAATAGCCTGTTGTCCCATGTAAAATGATGTCATTGTTCAGTTGATTCAGACGTTGTTAATCTTGGTGAAATTTTAAATAGAGATGTCTAAGTTGTTATCTTCTAATGTGTAACCTACTTTTATAGGTGGTGTTGTTTTGTAATGCTTCATGCTGACCAAGATGGAGAGAAACTACAAGCTTTGCTTCGTCTTGTAACAGAACTCTTAGAAAGGGTCAAGGTTGTAGAGGCTCTCAGTACTGTTCCTCAAATGTACTGTCTAGCTGTTGTTGAGGTTGTAAGGAGAAAAATGTTCATAAAACACTACAGGGAGGTAAGTAAGAAACTTTTTGAGACCAAACCTTTATCAGTGTATAAGCCAGTAACTAAATATGTATATTTTGCCTTCTGTAGTGGGCAGGAGCTTTAATAAAAGATGGGAAACATCTATATGAAGCTGAAAAGGCAAAAAGGGAATCTTTTGGTAAACTGTTCAGTAAGTATTTTCTGTACTGTAAAATCAGTAATAACTATGGTTTTTTGTCTCTGTAGTTAAAATACCTGTATGATACTGTTTTTTGCTACTTTAAATAGGGAACACCCACAGCATGCCAAATGGTGCTAGTATGAACAATATTTTTTTCTAAGTCATGTTGCCATCAAATTAATAAAATTTTCCATATCATTTATGCAAAATGCTGTGAAAGCTCTAATGAGTTTAATGCTTGTGGTAGGTAAGATTTCAAAGTTATTACACTTGAGTGCAGTTTCTGTTTGAATGTGTTCTGCGACCTTTACTATTCTTTAGTTACACTTTTGAAAGTGTTATTGAATATTCAAGTACAGGCACAGCTTCCTCTGTACTTCCTCAAAACAAAAAAAATTAAGAACTGTGTCTGAAAAGCTGACCAGAGGTTAAAAATAAAATAAAGCCTGAAGTTGCTGATAAATCTCGTTCTTTCTCTAAAGTCTACAACGTATGTTCTGAATGAACTACTAAAATAAGAGAATTGAGCAAGAGAGTATCAGAAGACATTGGAACAGAGATTAAGAAAACTGCAAAGAAGAAAATTTGAAACAATTGTGTTTTTGTGATGGAAGTGAACATTATCAAAAAGGAGGCTTGAATGGGCGGCAGAGTTTATTTCACAGTCTTTTTTTGGTTGAAGTTCTGTGGTCACTTGCAATTTTTTTGTAGTCAAGAATGACATGCTCGGTAATGCTCTCAAATTTAGTCTAGCTGTTTAACTGGAGTAGCTCAATTGTTTTCCATTGAGGCATTGTTTGAATGTTGCATTTATTTCTTCTAAATAACTGATTTTTCTTTGCACAGGGAAGTCTTTTTTAAGGAATCGTTTGTTTAGAGGACTTGACTCCTGGCCTCCATCCTTTTGCGTATGTACTCAATATCTTTTTATGTTCTTTATTGCTTTTTATAAACTGTAGTTTCGTAAATTTAAAAAAATAAGCTTAATTCAAGCTATATGCCTATCATGCTGCTCTGGCACAGGTGAAACAGCTAGGAGCTAGAATTCTTTGCTATGTAAAGTGACCTTTATTAACATTGGTTCATAACTTGCAGTGTGGTAAGAGAGGAAATGCCAACTTGATACTGCTTTTTAATAAGGAGTCTGTAGTATTGAACAAAAAACTATTAAATCACAGGAAACAGAGGCCAGGAGGGATAATCCGATTGTCTAATCCGTAAAATTAAGTAGTAAAAGGAAGTAAAAGGTTTCCATGTTTTCCTATAATCACTGGATGAGTGAAACGGGGTTTTCATCTCTGTTGTCTGATGCGAGTGGCAGATAACGTGAAGGGTTGAAAAAGTATAACTGTAATCAAGTATTGCCTTTTGACTTTGATTTGATACAGTTTGGTTAATTCAAGTAGCGTATCTCTCCTTGATTCTGATATGGCCATCTTGCTTTGCCTGCCTTGTTTAACCTCTTCAGGTGGTTCTTTGTGGCTTTTTTTTTTTTTTTTGAAAGGGTTTGTGGTAAAAAAGAATGCTATTGCTTTAGTGTTTTAACTACTGAAATTTGGTTTTAGAAATTTAAATACTGAACTAAATACTTAGCTGCTTATTTATTAGCACACTAAATAAAGCTTCGGTCCCATCTCTTATCCCCTAACACACTGTTTATGTCTAGGAAGCTTGGTAATGAGAAGGAAATACTGCTGCCAGAGGCATTATGGACAGACTTAATGACTAAAGATATGAATGGATTTTTTTTATTAAGGAAGAGAGGTGGGAGTAAGTTCCTTTAAAAGGAGAAAGAAATCTTTCAAGAGAGATCAGAGTTTAACTGCAACTTCTGTTTAATGAATTAAGTTCTTTTTTTAATCCTTCCTTAGTCATCTTGATATTACTTTACAACTATGTGCAAATTATTTTCTTTTATACAGACACGAAAACCTCGCAGATTTGACAGTGAGCTTCCAGATATCTCATTAAGTGATTTGCAGTTTCTGCAGTCTTTTTGTCCTTCAGAAGTGCAACCATTACTCAGGTAAATCACCTTTTTAACTTTGTGTGGTATGGAAGTTGCTTCCCTTTCTGTCCAGCTCCTGCCTCTTCAATCCCCTCGCCCTCATTCATTGTGCATAAGAAAGTGACAAAGATGTTTTCTGAAGTGATACCATAAGCAATGCTCTCCACTGACTTACTGCAGATACTCGTGTTACCTTTGTGCTTCATGTACTCAAGAGCAGATGATTTGAACACACATATTCCCTGCGTATTCTGTATTGAGATGTAAAGGATGTTGGACATTCCTCTGAACTGCCTCCCAGCTAAAACAAAAAAATCTTCTCAGTTTTAGACTGAAATAAACTCATGTTGTGTTTCTTTGTCAGATCAGAATTATGTTAATGGTATTCTGAGGCAAATAAAATAAACTTCTTTAGCCCAGCATGATATCATAGAGAACTCCTGTATTCAATTATTGCTCCCCCTTTGTCAGACTTATGCTGCTGAAAGATGGGTTCTCTAAGTGTTTCCGCTGTCTAGGGGAATTCATCATTTCAAGCAAAAGCTCTATTTGCGTGTTTCTTACCTCCTATGATGAGACAGGCATGCAAATGTATGGAGGAAAGCGACAGTTTCATCTCACAGGCAAGTTAGTTGACAGTTTCTGATCTAGGACTTGGAGATGTTTTTCTGGGAAAGCTGTCAGAGTGAACTTCCAAACTCTTATGTCTTCAACCTGTAGAAATGTCAAACAAGATAATTGGCAAGAAATATGAGGGAGCAAGGTCCTGTCTAGGAGAAGATCTTTCCATCTGTTTCAGCACTATCAGGTGCTGCTTGTATCCATTGCTCTTCAGCTAGAAGGGATCTGCAGTTAGATTTGATCAGATTCTACTCTGCAGCCCCAGAGCTACAAAGAATAAAGTAAATCCAAAAGAAGATGCTCCACCATCAGCTTTCAGATTTGCCGACTGTATCAGCCTGATATCTGTTACTGCTACACACTGCAGGAGCTGAATTTGTTGTTCTCCTCTATTTTGTACTGGCATTCTGGTTTTGATTTCAGAATTGCTGACAATCCTTTTGGTATTATGGCTGCTGGCATTAACAATAAGTATAGTGAGTTTAGTTTGCAGGACAGCAGATTTAGCCTAGATCATGACGATACAGGTGACATACCCTGCTTAATTTCTGTTGTTAAGCTCTTAGTTTTGCTCCTCAGTGATTTTGCAGTTAAGATGCAAGCTATTATGCCATATTGCTGAGGTTTACTGGATTTACAGGTTTGTGAGAAGCTTACAACTTTTATGGGCAAGTTCCTACTGAGTTCAGGGATAATTTTGCTTTGCTGTTGTCAGACCAGTCAGTAACCAAACTGGGCCTAATGTAGTGACATCTCTTTCCACTTGATGGCAATAGAGGTGAGATTGTCATGTGCGTCCTGGTTTCTGTGCTCAGGATTACATTAGGTGGAAGTGTTGATGATAGTGGTGGATTTTCAACTGCAGTGGGCAGAGCTGTCAAGCACCTTGATAAACGCTGACCTTAAGACCAAACTTTAGAGCAGTGCTCTCTTTGGTATTTTCATCTAATATCTAAAAAGGAAACTCAACAATCGGCAGACTAACGGTCTGAAGCCCAGTGCCAAGTCCTTTCCCATCAGCACTAATTTCTTGAGCTGCAGAGTTAATGGTACTTCTACTCATTTACAGTGCTTCAGTCTTCGCAGCTTCTCAGTTTAAGCAATTATTGAGATCTTAGTTCTAGAAAAATGCACTAGATGCCACTTGCTTTATTTTTTTGAATAGAGAATGCAAAATACAGTGAATTATAGTCTGTTTTTATTATACTGTGAATGTAAATAAAATCCTGATTTATCAGTGGAGCTATTCCAAACAAGTTTAAAAGTCTGGAAATACAGGCTCTCAAGAAAATTAAATGTTGCTTTTCTAGAGGTTTATAAAATTTACAGTTGGAGGATTGTTATGCAGCACTTGCATTGCAATCACAGCAGATTAATCTTTTAATTTAGAATACCTATTATTAAAATAGAATAATAGAGAATTAATAGCTACTCCAAAAGAGAAGCTGAACTGGTGAGAATCCAGGAGAAAAGAATCAAGTCATTAGTGAACATAAGTGCTTCAATTACAGATTTAATCGCTAGAAATTCTCTTCTATTAATGTTATTTTAATTCTAGGTAATACCAGTAAATATTTTCTCAGAAGGAAAGACTCCTAGATATTACTTCCCCATTATTGTGTTTATCATTATGTACTCCTTAAAAGTGCTGAAGTTTTTAATTAAAAATACAAATATCAGGTGTTTTTTGTGGGTTTTCCTTGTAAAATAGATGTAATGAAGAAGATAAAGGATAAACTTTACACAATGAGAAGTTTAGTCTTGTTTGAATATACACATAGCAATTTAATGTGTTTGATTATTAGGTGTTATAATGTTGGGAAAAAAAATAATCCTATGCTGTCTTTAAGGGTTCCCATACTTTGTGACTTTGAACCTCTTCACCAGCATGTACAAGCTCTCCATAACCTGGTAAAAGCAGCACAGAGTTTGGATGAAATGTCACAAACCATTACAGACCTACTGAATGAACAAAAGGTATTTGTTTTTCTTTACTAAGACTTCAGAGAAGTAAAATATTTTCATAATACTGTTTTAACAACCTCTTCAGAAAAAAACTTTTTGTTTTTCAAAATGTGTGGATTGATTTATTGGTCTCACAACTGCATAGTCATGTAGTTTCCTTTCTAATCACATACTAGTAAATATTATGAGAATTTTGAGCTCTTCAGGGAGTAAAATGAGCCTCTTTAGGAAACAGTTAAAGATGTTAAATATCTTCTAAACATTTAATGGATATTAAATTCTACAGAATTTATAGAATTAATAGAATACATTCTAGAGAATTTAGAGTTTTTCTTTTAATATTTCTACTTTCTGCTTTTTTTCTTGAGTTTCTGTATGCAAAATGTGTTGGTTTTGCCTTTGTCACTTTGGTTTGTATTTAATGAGGTCGTTTGTTACTTCTGTTTGTGTTCGTGATTGCTTCTGAAGTCCTTCTGGCACAAGCAATTAATGAGAATTCCGGGCCTTGATTGGTTGTCCGCATTAACCTTAAAATTGATATGTCAGCTACTTCTTTCTTGCAGTCCTGTGGGTTTTTTTGTTTGAAATATATGCAGTCTTTTTCTTTCTGTATAGAAGGAACAGATGTCAAAAAATCTCTTCCTTACAGTTTCACTCTGCCTTTCAAGCAGACTCTTTCCCCTGGAAACTGTTCCTGTCAGTCACTTTCAATTGCTTCTTTATGGTCTGTCCCTAACTTTCATAATATACCAAACAGCCCTTTTAGCTTCTGTAGTCTGTCTGTTCTGACTGTAGCCTGTTCCAGCAAAACCCCAGGTGACACTAGAAATGCTTAAACTTTTATTTGAAGCTGACTGCTTCAAACTGTGGCTTCTTTAGCAGTTTTACTATAGGAAAAAAGGTGCAATTTTTATGGGACTCCATTTGGTCACATCTGAGTGATCAGATGTGTTTTGATGCTGACTAAAAGCACATTCTGTGCCTGTCCTTATATTGAACTTTTCCTAGTCCCAATTGAATTTAATGTTTATACATTGAATAAAATACTCAATCCAAGGGGAAAAAAAAAAGTAATTTTAAGAACACAAGCATTTCTGTATGCTTGTTTGTGGAGTGTCTTTCTGTAGAAATGTTTTCACAATGATAGTTTGGATCAGTTTTCCTCCTGTCGAGATCTTCTTGGAACTTTCACTTCCATTTTGCTTTTTTTTTTTTTTTTTTTTTAGCCAGTTCAACTGTGAACTCATGAGGAAAATCCATTGTTTCTGCAGAGTCTGCTTGTCTTGTGAGGAGAGGACATTCCCCATTCAGTTTTATAATTCAAATTTGTTAGGAGCAGAGGAGTAGAAGTCATTGACTCTCGTTTACTGCTACATCACACAGTCATGTTATGTAATGTAATCTTGTGCGTAGATGTTAAATTCTGTTTAAACAGAATTTTTTGACCACCATTACAGTAATTTCTTTTGGAACTCATCTGTCACCTCTACTGTCTGTTTGGAAGCAACCAGCCTGCTACTCAGTTGTCTTTATGAATATCTTCAGATTTGTCTTGGATATTGATTCCAACTACATTTTAGAACACACACAGTGTCTCAGTGCTATATAAGATCTGTCAAAAGGTTAAAATATCCTTCTCCTCCTTCCCATGGTGCTGTTGTATGTTATATCTTTGAGTTGTTACTTATTTCTATTTTTAATTTGTTCTTGACGTATGGGCCTGTTCAATTTTGAGTTGGAAAACGATGGTCTGAGATGCTCTGAGTTGAAGGTGGACTTCTACATACCATAGCATGGTCCATTGGAACACTTCCTGCTGTTTAGAAGTGAATCCTGTTTTGTGATATAAGCGGGAAGTGCTGAAGCAATTTTTCTACATCCTTATTGAACTTTATTCAAGTTGTATCATAATAACTGCCTACCTAAATGATACTACTACAATGACTGAAAGATTTTAGTGTGTTCTGGGAATGCTGTATTCCAGCATCACTGTTTACTAATTCTTTTCCCATGTATATTGAATCCTCACTTTGAAAAAGTACTAACTGCTGCAGATAAGCTTGAAGTCTTTAAATTCTTTATAGCTGGTAACTCTGTCTTATTTATTGCCTTCTTGTAGTAACTTGTGGTGGGCTTGTCTAGTACAGTCTCTCTCCTGGATTTTAAAAACAGCTGTTTTGATAGCAGCTTAACTTGAACCATTTTTTAAACTTTTTTTTTAAGGTAGAGTGTTTCCATGAAACAACACAGAGGCTTTCAGAGCTCACCTTCACTTACTTGTCTCATAGCTACGTTTGGATGAGATTCTTCTGTCTCTTTTTTCCTATTGCTTATTGCATGTGAAAACTATCAAATAAGATTCAGCTACCTAAACCTAAAATATCCCTGAGACTTCAGGTCTTGAAGCAATTTCTGGCTGCTCCCCTTTTTTCTTTTTGGTGGAAGAGCTATTCCAACCTGCAAAAATCTGACAGCTTTGTACTTTCAAATTATTTGATCTATTTTCTATAGATTAAGTGCCTTGTCATTGCAAGCAAATGGAAGTGAAAAACTGCTCTGATTGCTGCTTCTCAAAAGAGGGAATGCTGGGTAGGAAACCTGACATTTTGGGGGATTCAAAGTTTGGAAGCCAAGGTACTGCACAAGTTAATTTGAAATTTAATTATACCTAATAACAATGGAACAAATGACAGGAAAGGTGTCTTGTTCAGTCTGGGGCTTCACCCATCTTAATGCTCTGAAAGTCCATCTAAAAATTGGTTCAGACTTGTTTATCCAGGAAATTTTTATTGATATCTGGCTGCACAGAAAAGATATATTTGCCAAATCAGGAGAATCTCTTCTTTACCCTGTTCTCTTTTGCTGTGCTTTGACCAGTTAGGGTTCTTGGCTGACTCCGAAATGTCAAATACTTAGACAGATTTTGATAATTGTCTCTTTTCTTAGAGTAAATTACATTGCACAGAGCTGGGCCACTCATGATGTCAGATGAGAATGACCATCTCTATATGTCATTTCAGTGATTCATTTGAAATTTTTTGAATTGAGCCAAATAGGTCTTTTGGAAAGGTTTTTCTCCTCAGAGATGTTGTTCTTATTACTTGATGAAAGAAATTAGTTGGTCTTCTCTGGGCCACTTTGTTCTATACATGATCCAGAAGGTTTTTTTTAATGTACTACTTTTACCCAAGTCTGCCCAGCTTGGCACAGAGTTGGAAGGGAGTGTGTAGGCAGGAAGCCTTGCTTATATAGCAGAATGTTGCTACTGTACCTGGCCAAGGAGGCCCTTCAGCCCCAGCCTCCCTTTCCATACTGGTGGCAGCAGAAGCCTGGTTCTCTAGATTGGACTGTGACAGCAGTTCAGCTTCCGGGGCAGAGGCAAGCAGGGTGGTGGTTGTTGTGAGTTTTTTTTGGTTTTTTTAGTTGCTTTGGGCAGGAGAGGAAAGCTGAGGCTGCAGACAAATGAGTAAAAAGCAGGTCAAACAGGAGATGGAAAATTTGGTTCCTGCGTGGCCATGAAGCTGGCTCATCTAATGTGGTGTACTAAGTATGCTACTAATTTTTTACTGTCCTCTTAACTCTTTACTTCAGCTTTCTGGTTCATAGAACATTAATCATTATATGCTTCTTTATCTGACTTGAGTATTACATCGGAGTAATTAAAGAACAGTAACTTCATTTTTAATGTGTTATTTCTTTGGAATTTGTTTTCCTTTTTAATGCTTTCTGCTTATTCTGTGTGTTTTAGTGGTCTCACACCAAAGCAAATGTTGTGCCCTCTCATTTCGATAATAGAGACAAAGTTTAAGCAGATCAGTGGTTGGGTTAAAGATATCCAGAAGAAAGTTAGTGCTGTAGGAGTGATGTAAGATGATTAAGGTGTTTTCTCCACTGTTAGCAGGTAATTAATGCATGCAATCCTGTGGTATTAAAAGTTTCCCTTGTAAGAGAAGCTGGCTTTTCAAATGAGATTATGAACACCATTTGTTATAGTCGAGTTTGAAGTCAGCGCTATTCATAATCCTTCAAAGAATTTCCCCATTCCCTGACTGTAAGTTAACCACAGTAACATAACTAGAACAAGGCATGCAATCCAGCATTTCAGAACTTGACAGTTAATTCTGCTCCTCTCTCTCTGCCTTCTGTTTTTTTCCTTGTTTGCTCTTGACTCCTTTTCCTTTGGGATCACAAGAATTACAGTGTATGATGCAGGCATACATTGTTACCTGTAGATTGTAAATAGGCAGGCAGGCATGGCAGACACCAGGTTCTCAGGAAAACAGGCAACAGTAATCAGTCTTCCACATAGTTTCAGCTCCCCAAAATGTGAGGTTTTACTCCTCACTAGGCAGTAATCTAATTGGAGCCTCAGCTCACAACAGCCACTGCAGAACTATGGAATTCATCATTGCCCCTAGCTGGGAGGGAACCATGATCAGTAGAGTGTTGCAGCACACAGTGATGGTCTTTTTTTCTTTTCATGCTATGGCCTTATTTTCTACCTTCTGATATCATCTTGTAGGAATGCCAAAAAACAGATAACATCTTCCCTTTGTGTGTGGCTCTCTGTATGACTGCCTCATATTTAAAGTCTTTGAAGTGATTTTTTTTATGTGCTTATTGACATCTGTGATGCTATCTTGTATTACCATTAAAGAAAGCTCTGGTTTATCAAAATTAAATGTTTGTCATTTAAAGCATATGCTTTGAATCCAGGCACTTATCAGTGTATACTGTGTCCTTCAACACTTTCTTTTAAATGTTCTCTTAGACAAATAACAAGCTGAAATTTGACCCAAGGGAAACATATTTAAATATGAACTAATACTACTTTTATCAAAGCAGCATTTCCCTGTAAGTTTCTTTTCTGTTCCTTATATGCTGTGCTCATTTTCAGTGACTAAAGACAATATTTTGTATATAGTGAAGAAAAAGTGGCAGTTTTCATCATCAGAGTTCAAAATCACTGTATGACTAACTTCCATAAATAGAGATGCAAAGGCTAATGGAGGTGAGGTATATATGCAGCTCACTATTTGGATGGGTGTCAGAGCTGGAAATAAATTCTTCCTAAATCTCAGTTCAGTATTCTGTTAGTCACACTATGTCCCCATTAAGAAGACACATATTTTGGACAGAGAAGGGTAGGATTCCTTTTTGCATAGCAGCAATTTGTGAAAGATTGAGAAAACAAAAATTAGCTGCTTTTACATCAGCAATCTGGTATCTGTCACTTCTCTCTGTTGTTTCAGAGTTCTATTCCTGACTGTTTATTGCCCTGCTCCACTAACTGTTGTCAGTCTCAAATGAAGTAACTGAGTCCAATGGATAGCAAAAGTTTCTTCCATAAAAATTGATGTACTAGAAGAGAGTAGGGTCTCAAGAAAAGCACACAATTGAAATGTATGGAGACAATATGTCTGGTCCGGAAAACAGAGAGGCAAGAGCAGAATCATCATGGTTGTCAGCCCAAGGAGATTGTTTTTTCAGAACAGATCACCAGTCTGAAAGCTCTCCAGCACTTTGAAACTGAACACCTTATGTACTTTATTGCAAATATTCTGATGAGCCTTCAGGAACAGTTAAGTTTTTATGATGGTCAGATTCTGCAGAGAGATAAGATCAAACAAGTCCTTCAAGGATGAAGGACAGAAAAAGAAGGTAATGTTGGCCTATAGTCTTAAAGATACTGCATCTGAGATCTTTCAGAACACCGATCCATTCCAAAAACCCAACAAATCTCCAGTTTGTGATCTTGATGATCCTGCTCCTGCCTCTCCATCTCTGTTATAGATACTCCCTTTATGTATTTAAGCTGTGTGTATTTCACTATAATTTTCTTGGGGGGAAAATGCCTTGCTATCCATCCTATTATAAGTTGCTAGCGGTAAAAAGTGAGGCTGTATGTGTCTTTTAATGATTTCAGCTTTCAACTGGGTTGTGTTCTGCACTTGCTGAAGTTTAAGGTTTGCATTTTTTTCCTAGGATTCTGCAGATTCTAGTAATGTTAGCATTAGGGATTTGATATTCCCTGTTGTACTTGATAGTTAATAGCATAAGATACTGCAGGTTGACTGTTCCTAGTTCTGGTAGATGTGAAGATAGTAAAGGAAGATGACTTTAATTGTCACTTCAATTTTCCTGGCGAACAAAGCTGCAAGCAGTGAATTTATTATGTTAGATCTATCAGAAAGGAAAAATACGATAATCTATAACTAAAGTGTAATCTATAGATAAAGTATAATGTAAGTTAAATTGGTTTTCAGTAGTATTCAAAAAGTTTGAGAAGCTTTTAAAATTAATCTCAGTAAGGTCTTACAATCTGTGTAAACAGCCTGTGTTTTGTAGTTTTCAAACTCTGGTGCTTTTCTGAATTTCAGGTGCATAAAAATAAATGCATGTAACTTTTATCCATTGGCCTGCAGTTATAATGCTAACTATTATAAATCATATTTTAACTGAATTCACTTAATTTATATATTCCATGGCAATACAGAAGAGCACTCATGTCTATGACTGCATGTATTGTAAAATCTGAAATCTTGTTTTATAATTCTTGAGTTCTTACTGAACAAGAACTAGTGATAATGAGATTTTAACATGTTATCTCTCTGTCCCAATTAATGAGAAGATTCACATGAAGAAAGTAGGTTTCAGCCTTTTAGATATCAAAAGGACTAGAGCTGATCAAAGTTACTTGGGAATAGTTCTGTAAAGGTGGAGAAGCTCACGTAATCTTTGTACTGTTTTACATGCTACTGTTACTCATTTAATTTGGATGGTTAATCTAACTCTTAACCTTTCAGTGCAGAGCAAAGGGCATGGAGCTACATAATCAGGTTTGACAGTATCTAGAGTTTATACAAAATGACAAAAATTGGGAGAGACAGGAATAGTGTGTGTGTGGGGGGGGAAATCCACCAAAACTGGGACCTCCTAAATTCTGAAGAATGAGAACATTACTTTTCATTAGAATGTGCCCTTCATTCTTCTCTCCATCTCTTTACATTGTCCACACTGCTGTTGATACCTGTTGCTGAGTTATTCTACATTTCTGAACAGGAAGAACAGTTTACATGCATGGTCTTGATACCCATATTAGTAGAAAACAGTTTTGTTGCAGTAAAACTTTTTTTTGTGAACTTTCTTTAATATTCATATTAATAGTGACTTCTGAATTGCACTGATTTTTTAACAACAATATTAAACAACAGCAGTAAAAAATATATATATGTTACCAGCAGTATTATCAAGAAAAACATTTTAAATAGGCTGTTAGAAAACAAAGGTTGTCTACTTCTGGCTAGTTTGTTACTTAAATTTTTTTGTATCATCTAAATTTACATTTCAGTCCTTTAGAATATAATATGTAATTTTTTTAGGATTTTTATACTTAATATTTACATACAATCCTTTTTATGAAACATTCTTGAAATTATCTTAATTTCTTCAACTTGCTTTTAGTTAAATTTTAGTCTTTCTTATTTTGGACAGTTATGGTGAATAAGGCTGACTTTTCTAGTATTGCCGGATAATTTTTAAACAACTTAAAATGCTAACACTTTTGCCAATCACTTTATTAAATATTTGTTTCATATTTTACAACTTACAGGCCTCCAATAGTCAAGCATCACCACAATCTGCTACTACACCAAGGATGGAAAGTACAACAGGAACCACACTTGCTACCTCTTCTAGAACTCCTCCATCACTCAGTCTTCAGGGTCCCCTGTGTCCTCCTGTGTGTCCTCCAGCTCCATTAGAGGAATTATCTCCAGACAGCATTGATGCTCATACATTTGATTTTGAAACTATTGCCCATCCAAACTTGGAGCAAGCTCTTAAGCAAGGATCATTGGACTTGGATTCATTGGCAGAAAGTCCAGAATCTGATTTTATGTCAGCAGTGAATGAATTTGTAATAGAGGAAAATCCAATATCTCCTAATATAAGTGATCCACAAAGTCCAGAAATGATGGTTGAATCTCTTTATTCTTCAGTTATCAATGCAATAGATAGTAGACGTATGCAAGATACAAGTTCTTGTGTAAAGGACGTTTCAGTGGAAAATGCATCTCTCAGTGTTTGCATGGAGAAGTGTAGGATTATTGCTCAAGATTCAAAGGTACATTTAAGAGGTATAAAAGATGATCTGTGCCACTTTAGAACACTCGTACAAAAAGAACAGTGTGACTTTTCTAATTCTTTAAAATGCACTTCATTAGAAATAGTAAATGTTATTGAGAAGGTAAAACTTTCACTTGAAAAAACACTAAAAGATAAACATCAAAAAGAATTGCAATCTTTGAAAAGTGAATATGAAATTAAAATGAATAAATTACTGGAGGATGGTGAAGAAAACAAAAAAAAGATTAAAAAGTTAAAAAGTGACTTATTAGGCCTTGAAGAAGTTCTTCAGAATAAGAATAATGAATTTGCAATGGTGAAAAATGAAAAAGAAGCTGTTGTTTGCCTTCAGAACGAAAAAGATCAGAAATTACTTGAATTGGAATGCCAAATGAAGACGCAAAATTGTGAAATTAAAGAACTTAGGCAGTCACGTGAAGTAGTACTTGAAGACTTGAAGAAACTTCATGTTGAAAATGATGAAAAACTACAACTTTTGAGGGCAGAACTCCAGAGTTTAGAGCAAAGCCACTTAAAAGAACTGGAAAATAACCTGCAAGCCAGGCATTTGCAGGAATTTGAGAAGGTAATAGCTGAGCATAAGGACTGTTTAGATAAGTTAAAAAAAGAGAACCAGCACAGACTTGAACAAATGCAGGAATCTCATGCAGCAGTTGTCCAAGAGAAACTACAACAGGTGGAAGAGTTAAAACTCAAAGTTTCAGATCTGTCTGATTTGAGGTGCAAGTTAGAAGTTGAACTTGCACTGAAAGAGGCAGAAACTGATGAAATGAAGCTGCTTTTGGAAGAAAGCAGAAACCAGCAACAAGAGACCTTAAAATCGCTGATTGATAAGGAAACGGAAAACTTAAAAAAGGAGATAGATAAATTAAACAATAAGATACAAGTTAATAATGATGAATATCAAGTGGGCTTGTCAGAACTAAGAACTCTAATGACAATTGAAAAAGATCAGTGCATTTCTGAGCTAGTGGACAGACATGAAGAAGAGTCAAAATTGCTTAGAACTGAATTAAGCAAAATAACGTTTTTGCATCAAAAAACTTCTGAAGCAGAAAAAAGACTTTCAGAGCAAATAATGGAACTACAAAGTAAGTTAGAGTTGGAAGTGAGTGCCCTAGAAAAGGCAAAAACAGAAAAAGTGGCTCTCTGTGAGCAGCAGGAAAAATATGAAGCTATTATCCATAAGCTTGAGGAAGAGAAAGAACTGTTAGTATCTAACCAAGAACAAGACAGGCAGTTTCTCATTCAGAAGCTCAATTGTGAAAAAGAGGATGCAGTACAAACTGCTTGTAAAGAGTTTGAATTACAGAGGGAAGCTGCTGAAAAAGGGCTTTTGGAAAAAATACAACAACTTGAGATGCAAGTAAATCAGAGGTACTGTAAGAATTAAGTTGCTGTGTTTTCATAGTAATCTAAAAATAATTAATCCGGTATATTCATGATACAATATGCAGTAAGTAAAATCTATATATATTTGTAATAGTACTTATCTGTTTTGGTTTTTATAAGTTTCAAGCAATTTCACTTTTATAGGTAGTGATATTTCTGTGTCAACAGTTAATCTCAGGGATCGTAAACATCTTATGCAATATTACTTTGGACACTAATAAAGGTTTTATAAAATTTCGATGTTGTAATGTTACACCGAAGGAGTGTTTCCACAGTCGTATGCTACTTTAAATTCAGGTTTAGCCTCTCTTTCCTGTCTGGTCCTTTGCTCTGGCACTAGCACTTGTGTGAGCATGCAGTAGCTAGCTTTTAGGCCAGTAACTTTATTATACTGGCTAACCATAACTCATGTGAGTTTCATGCTGGCATGAAAAAAGCATGGGGGAGTATATGACCAGCTGAGAATTGTACCATGGCAGCCTGCGCTTCGAGTGACTTTAGCTGCCATGGGTTTACATTTCAGAATCTTTGGTTTGAGCTTTGTAATGTTATGCAAAAACACTTGGGCAAAATTGTTTTAAAGAGCATCCTAACATCATCCGTTTTCTTTGTTCATTTAATTTTTGCAGTATTACTTTATTCCATTTTTAAAAGAAAATCCTATTTTTTTCCTTGCCATAAAAGCCCAGAATTACTTCTCTCTCCTTCTAATATCTTACCTATTTATTAGTTCATAATGCCTACCAGCAGAGTAATTATGATACTGTGCAATGGAGATGCTAGAAATGACTGCATGTGATTGTGTGATTACTGCTCAAACAATATTCTAGCTTGAAATGCCTGAACTTGTCATTACTATTCTTGTAATACTTGGAAACGCCAAGGATAGATCTTGTTTGTACAATACATAAATAAAGCATTTGTTCTAGGTATTATGATTTGCCAGATACCTGAAATAAGAAAAGAGCAATAAAGGTGGACGTAAAAGCAGAATAGTGCAGAGCATGAATGCAGATGTCAAATAGCACTTTGAACATTACACTGATATTTAAAAGTTAAAAAAAAAAAAAAAAAAGGTGAGGGAGAAATTAGAGGGAATCCAACGCAAGATACAATTCACTTCTGTAGTGCAAAAGAGAATTTGAAATATCAACTTTAGTCACATTACGATTTTGATATGCTAACATACTGATGTGATGTTGTATCAGTCTGTTTTCACGTTAGTGTATGAAAAAATACTTTAAAATAATGTTAAGTTTTTAGAGTTAGGATTCAGTGATTGGCATGTAGTGAAATTAAGACTTTTTTTGGTCTTAAGTTAACAAAATATCCACTTCCCTATTTAACGAAATAGGGTGAAATAAGGAGGGAAAAAATAAATCGCACCCAGTTTTGTTTTTCTTTTGTTCATATTTATTCACTGTTCTGTAGAAGCTTTAAAATTTTGGCACAGAAGAAGAAGGTGTAGTTATGTGCTCAGACTTTTTAAAAAATAGATTGTCTACATTTAAGTTTGAATAACTTCTGAACGCAGCTGTGTATAGTCCTGTACAAACTGGATAAAAACAAATAATGTATTTAAGAGTTATCTGCTTCAGTCTGAGGAAGTGTTTTGAGTTCTATCAGATAATTTTCATCGTGTGACATTAAAATACATATTTCTGTTTTCCTCCTAAGGCTGTTCTTAATGCCTTTAATCTGCTGTTAGGCTTGCTTTTTCTAGGAATAAAGAAGTGATGTGTTTTATATTCGGAGGGCATTTATTTGTTATTTGAGTCTGTCTTAATATTTCAGAATCTCAGACTGTTTGGTTTTTGAGTTCTTAAAACCCCAAGCTATGTTAGTAGCAAGAGTTGACTTGTTATCCTCCCTCAGTTGTACCATTACAAATAAATTGCTAATGAACAAAACAACTTTCAGTTAGCATGTGTCTGTGCCAGGTAAATGTCCTTTTCTAAAGAGCAGTGTTATAGTAGCCTTCTGGAAGACATTGACAGGAAGGTAAATGGTTACATTTGAATTGAGTTGCACTGGAATCAGGAATCTAATTTTTGAACTTTTATGAAATCTAACAAAAACTTTTAGAAGCTACAAAGTCTGAACAAAAATGTTTATGAACCCTTTACTGATACATGACAAATAATGTGTTTTGGTTATAAGGTGCCTGGAATTGAAACCATCGTGATTAAGAAAGATGATAAAACTACAGAGCTTTTGTAACTTTCTTATTTAATCTTTCTTCTGTATGTGGTATGTACTATCCTCCACAAAATTAACTGAAAAATACAGTTTTTGTAATGATTTTCTCTATTAAGCAGCCCTTTTTTGCTGGTTAGTTTATAAATATTTATAACACTTTAAAGAACATTGTAAGCAGGATAGGAATCTTGGCTACACTGAACTCAATTACTGCCTTGGTATATTCCAGCCTTGGTATTGTCCAGCCATTTCCATCAGACCACAGTCAGTGACGAAGCTTCTCCACAGTGTGCATGTGCACACACTCTCTCTCTCATAGCTAGGCTTAATTTATTAATTGGAATTTATTTGAGCACAAAAATGCTTTCTCAGTGGCATTTAAAGATATGCCTTGGCTTCTCAGGGCTTGTTTCATTCTCTGCTCATTTTTCTCCTAATTTCTGGAACCTCAAAGCTTGTTTTGCAAGTCAGTGCACTTCAGTCTGCTTTCAGGGATTTTGTATTTACAGTTTCTCACAGGCTTTTTAAGTGCTTGGCTACTGCATCATACACTATGTGACCATGTGGCAAAACAGTGATAGTATAGCTAAATACATCCTTGGTCTTTTTGCAGTAGAGTGCTTTCTTGCAAATGGAACCCCAAACAATGAGAAAATCTGTTCTTGGTATCTAGAACACACACACACATGCGCGCACACACACACTACTGCCATAGCAGTTGAGACCTTTGCAGAAAAAATATGTAAACCCAATACCTGATGTAGTTAAGAGGTTTAAAAACTAGTTGAGTATGTTGGCATCCTTTACAGAAGAATATGCTTTCCTAGGGTATTGTTTTGCAAGCAGTTAGTAGTCCAGTAAGGCCACTTGCGAGTAAATGATATCTGCTTTGGTTTAGTGTGGCTAACAGGCTTGAGGTTAGGCTCATATATTAGTTTAGTGTTCAGACAGTCTGGAGTGATGCAAGAGTGAATTTTTATTACTTGCAAAGTAAGGTGCAGACATACTCTTATTTGTGCTTTGGTAAATCTATCCTCAACTCTGTTAAATTGTTAGGGAGAGCTCATGGGGAAAATAGGCAAGTATGTTCTGGATTGTATGATAAAGCAAAGGCTCTGTAGAAATGGCCAGAACTGGTAGTTCCAAGGTTCACCGAACTCCTAGCCAATGTGCAGCTATAGCTATCAGAATCTTCCATTCCCAGCCTCCTCCAAATTTCTTCTCTCATATTCTCAATGCTGAATTTTTCTGGTGTCTCTGAAGTTCTCTAGTCCTTAGTGTTAACAGATAAACTTTGCATTATGAAGCAAGAAGAAATCTTGGAGCATTTTTAGCATTAGGAGTTGTGCTTGTAGGTATTGGTGTCTTGACACATGATGTTTTGATTTGGCACAACCTACCTAATATTGTGAGGTGGTACCTCCAGACTGCTTTGACTAGAGAAATCCATTGACTCATATGTACATAGATGGAGAGTTAGGTTTTGAGGGCTTTTTTTATGAAAAGTATTTCCAGTGTAGAGGAACAATAGAAAATTAAAATACTACAGGCTTTAACAAAAGTTGTGCAACAAAGGAATTTCTGTCCCAGTGTTCCATAATGGTGGCTCTTGCTGACCCCAGCCAAAATACAGGAGGATAATGCTTTGGGTTCAGTGATGGAAAATATTTGGCTGATGTAAGATTGCTTTTTCAAGAGCCTTTATGGCTGCTATCCTTCATGCCCCGCCACAGGCACTGTTGATGCTTCCCTTTCTTTATGATAGTTATGCCTGTTCTCCAGATTCTGCAACTCAGTCTTGAGTTTTCCCATCTGGATTCATTGCCATCAGATTTACTGCTGAGTTGCTTAATCGTGAGAGTTCTGGAGGCTTTGCATTTAGGCACACTAAGAATCTACAGGGAGTTCACCTGTTATTCTTTTGCCGTTTTTTATTCCTTGTATTACGTTAGAGAAGTAAAAGCAAGAATTCCTCCTTTGACAAACAAAAATTCAAAATTAGAGCCAGTGTAGCACAGTGGGAAACAGAAGTGAGATGCCCATTATTAAAATGTAGAATTGAAGATTAGCAATAACTTAATTGCAATATAGTATTAATTAAATAGTCCAGAAGAATATCTCAATTAACTTTTGACTTTTGAGTTTATTTATGTATAATGGGACTCTGAATACTGCAAATTTAAAACCTAAACGTTTTCTTTTAAGTCCCCCTACTGTATCATCTACTGAATCAAGCTTGGTTGCTGAACTTCAAGAAAAGCTTCAAGAAGAAAAAATGAAGTTCTTGGAGCAACTTGAAGAGCAAGAGAAAAGAAAGAATGAAGAAATGCAAAACATTAGAACATCGCTAACTGCAGAACAGCAGGTAAAGCTTGATTCTTTTTATTACTTCTGCTCCCATAAGAATGATGTGCTGCTTTAAAGTTACGTGCTTTCTTTTGCTAAGTAACAGTTCTACTTACTGAATTTACATTATTATCTAGAGCTAGGGCATGATATGTTAGTAGAATCCAAGACTTATAAAAATCTTAAATCTGTGTGAACGGAGCAGTCTAATGATTTTTTTAGTGTTATTTTGTTGCTTTTACTTGTGTTGTTAAGCTAGTGCTAAAAACTTTTATTTGTTATTTTACTGAACTCCAAAAAGATCTTGGTTAAGTATAATTAGAGTTAGTGATTTGTATTTCTGGACAACACAAAACAAATTTGTTGAAATACTGAATTACTTGGAATGCTATTTAATGACTTTTAAACTTTATTAGCCTGGACAGATGGAGTTTGAGGTTCAAAGCAAATGTTCTATTTTATTTCTTTATAAACTTAGAGACTTCTTATGTACCCATCACTTAATCCAGTGTAATATGATTTGGTATCTAATAGTAATTATTATCTCTATCCACTCATTTCTTCCTTTCAAACCATCTTGAATCTCTGAGACTTCATAAATAAGAGTTCGGTTCCAAAACTAATTCCCTTCAAGTAACAGCTATTATCTACAGCTTTGCATTTAAACAGTAAGAAAGGCTTTTACTTCAGCTATAGTAAGGATAAAGAGGCAGTGTAATAATCAGTGATGTTGGTGGATGAACAATGTGAATTACTTGGCACAGAGAGCAGAAAACTGGACTGTCATAAAAAAATATATTTTTGTAAATCTTGGGCTGCAGACATATTTATACTGAGGTGGGCCTTACACAGTAAATCTTTTAGGAATGTTTTATATGTTATTAACTAACTTTTTTCTCATTGGAATCTGCCTTAGTATGTCATTTTTCTCATTATCTAATAATATTCTTGAATAGCAGCAGAGCATGGAAAGGAAGGTTCTGAGGTGTAAACAGCAATTTCCAATGAAACCTCCTATTTGTTTAAAAAATGTGTAGCAGTTTGTGCTGAAAACTGACTGGGCTGGCTCTGCTGATTTAATGTTTGGGGTATTTAACTTCCCCCTTGATGTAGTTTTTGCCTCAGTAGATGTAGAGGTGTTATTGATTCTCATAGTGAATTATGTTAGTTTTGTTATGTAGGCATTTACCAAAGTCTGCTCTGCAGTATGGAGATGTGTAGCCTGCCACAAAGTTTGCAATTTAAGATTGAGAGATGATAGGCATAGAGCATCTAAAACCAGTCAAGGTCATGACTGGCTCATAAAATTCACAAAAAAGTGAAATTGTAATTTAAAATACCTTTTTTTATAGATTTCTGTTAATTTTCATCTGTCTCTTCAGTTTGTCCCTTCAGCAGAAGCTTAGGGTTAAGTGGGATGAAGGCATAATGGTTAGCAGAGGGATTCAAAAAGCAGAAAGATGCATCAGAGTGCAGAAGAATATATTAGTCTCTGTTATGTTAAAAGTTACTCAGGCTAATTAGCTTGAATTCCTATATGATTTCTGTATTAATTGTTCAGCAAGAAATTAATGCATGATTTGAAATCTATTTCTAATTCAGATTCTAGTATATTATTCTACTGCATTAATAATGTTATTTTTTGTTTAATGTTACATACCTTGGTGCAGTGTGGGTGTGTTTTAATATTCATCTTTGTCCCAATATTAACAGTTTTTAGTATACTGCATGCAGTTCTGGTATGTTAACTGGAATGTGACCCATTGTGTTAAAACACTTTACCAGTAATGAATATTTTTAATGATGATTTCCTTATAACGGTATTACATGTGTGTATGGGAGAGGAGGGGTGAGGAGAAGGACAGCAGAGATTAAAAAAAAAAAAATACAGCTGTTACAGAGAATCCTCAAAACAAAGTATCCAGACCAGCTATCTCTTTACCAAAGTAGTATGTAAACTAGTTTACTTCCTTCTGTATTATTACAGTTTAGGAAACTGAAATGTGTAATAACTTGTACATTTCTCTTTCTACTGATGTGTTTTGTATTCCATTTATACTACACATTTCTTGTTTCGATAATACTTCTTTTTGTTTTCAGACAAATTTTAACACTGTTCTGGCAAGAGAAAAAATGAAAAAAGAAAACATAATAAATGATCTTAGTGACAGATTAAAATCACTAACACAACAGCAAGAAAAAGATAAGGGTAAGCAAAGTTCTGAAAATGTCCTGTTAGAAAAGATACTATTTCATTTACTTTGAGCTGTTCTTGATCCTTGACGCTGCTTTTTTTTTAATATATATATTTGCTCTTTTCATAGATTTGATTGAAACACTTTCTGAAGATCGAGCTCATTTACTTGAGGAGAAGAAGAAACTTGAAGAAGAAGTTAACAAGCTGAGAAGTAGTAATTTTACTCCTTCACCCTACCTAACAGCAACTTCAGAAGCTTGTGGAGCTTGTGCGCCTGATATTCCCACCGACACAGATAGATTAGTTTCTGACCTTGCAGCTGAAGGGAGGATGGACTCCACAATGGAAACCAGCATGATGGCCGTGCAGTAAGTATGGGACATTGCGGTAAAAATACAGAAAGCATACTCTAATTCTTTAGATATATATACTGTTGAATGTTTTAAAATACAAATGAGATGAGTATGTTTAATACTCCTTATCCCTCTGTTCTTGCTAAAAATATTCTTTTAAATGCATATGTACAATTACAGTGCCAAAGTCACTGGGAATGCATTCTGGTGACTTAGAAGCAGCTGTAGTTAGAGGTGACTCTTGGTCCCGCAATTATAAGATGAAAACATAAACCTAAGTATATGAAATGTAAATTGAGTGGGAGAAGAGCAATTGTAATAGCCTAGGATAAGCTAGTTGTTGCATGTTATTGGCATATCTCTTTAACAGTGGCTAACTCATATTTAAAAGAAAAAAAGTAGACATATAGTCTTTGCTTTTCTGTGTACACGATTGCTGTAGATGCTAAAAATGAGATGATGAATGGGAAGGGGCAATAGTTATGCTTGACAGGAATTAAGATGAATCCTCTGGATTCAAAACAAACATGGAACTGAGACAGATTAAGTAGCCTTGATGAATTGGTGTTTTTTTCTCATTGGAGAGAGAGAGTAGGTGTTCATCATCCTTTTATTTATATAACCTCTCTGAATCAGCACTGTCAGTCACGAGGTACTTAATAAGACTTATTAGAAAACAGTAATGGGTCTAGGACAGAAGACCTCTGCAATGGAAACCCTTATATGAGGGAAACACCCAGTGCAAGCAAGCAACACAACCTTCATAACTAAACTTTTCACTTAAAATTGGTTCTTTGGGGACTCTAGTATGTGTTTGGATCTGGTGGATAATCTGGATATGCAACGGATTTAAATGTTAGCATTATGCAGGTATCACACTTTTCTAACTATTGATCGCCTTTTTTCACTGAGGTACATGGCAGGGGCTAGTTTGTAGATAGTCTGAAGCTAAGCTTGAAATACAGAAGTGATGCTAGAGAGCAAAGGGACCTGCTGCAGCTTTGTCACAGTCACTCACTTCACTCTGTTCTGTATTTTGGATACCCTACAGTAGCAGTGTGCATGGGTGTTGGCAGGTAATGCCTTGCACAGTAAACTGTGACACTCCATATAATGCTAATAGCGATCTGATCTCAGTTACATCACTGTGAGCATATATGCTTGGATTTGAACTCTTCTGAAGTTAAAATAATTTTGACTGGTACACAGCTGTAGGGTGTTTGTTCTCAGCAAACCAACCTACTATAGGCATGTTTTCTGCCCTTTTTTTTTTTCTTTACCTGTTGACTTCCATGGAAATGTAAGTTAAGTTCAGAGCCTTGATTCTTGCTTTAGATGTACCTAATACTAATACTGAAAAGCTGCCTGGCTAGTAAAGTCTCCAACACTCCAAGAGAAGGGATTATTATCCTGTGAAAATTCTAATTTTTTTTTGTTTTCTGTTCTCTTAACAAATATACAATGTTATGCTTCAAAATTTCATACTAAAATGAGCACGTTCTGTTACATGAGCTTTCTGAGTAGAGTAAGAAAGTGTATGTGATACACATGCATTAAAGTAGGATTTGTTACTCCTAGAAGACACTTGGCTATTATCCTGCTCAGTGCAGTAGGAGAATCCATTCAGAATAGATTACAGGCAGCGAATTCAGAAAATAAATAGTTGAGTTTTGTCCAAGGCATTTCAACTGGGATGTTTTTGCTCTAGAGAAACCAGAGAAACTAGAAAAAATTTAAAATCCTTAGTATGCATATGTTTCTGCTGTGGTAGCCTAAGAAAATTGCAATAGTCAACATTTAGTTATTTTTAATAATTTGTGAGAGCTGTTCTTTATGCTAATATTTTCAGCCTTTTGGGAGCATCTCTTGCATTTCTTTAATTTCCTTATGTTAGGTGTTCTTGTTTTAAGACCCTCTTCTATCATAGTACGTAAGGAAATTTTGAGTTTGAACTGCAAGATGTTTCTAAATACTAGTAACTATATGAAATGTTTTATTTTATGCTTTTATATACTTGCAGTAGTTTTCTGGTAGTTTTTAAAAAGTAAATTATAACTGCTTTGTCAGATTTCCTTTCCTCACTTAATCCCCCCTAGAGCTTTAAGACTTTCTAATTCATCTGATAACTTCATGAATACTGTAGGCTGGGTCATATTATCCTGAATGAACAGCAAGCCCACTTTGTTCTAGTTACTTCAGTGCAGTGAAACACTTTGGGGAAGACAGATCTTGTAATCTTACTTAGAAGAAGAAAAAAGAGAGAGAGGGGGAAAAAAAGAGTTCATATGCTCTTATTTCCCTCTTATATCTGAGACTTCTTAAAATAGCTGTCTAATTTAGGATTCAGAACTGGCAGTCCTGTACAGTGTAACATTTCTGTTAGTTTGAATGAAAGAGACTTAGAATCCCAGATTAACTCCGTTACACCTCTCATACGGTTAAAGGGGACTTTAGCTTCATGAGAACACTTATATGAAGAAATTGGCTGCATCTTTGAATGACCCACCCCAATACCACATGCAAATTTTTATTGTGTGCTGAAAGGAAAAAAGAATAACTGACTGTAGACTCCTGGTTGCTATGCCTTTACCTAGAATCTTCTTGGAAGATGATTAAGCAATTTAAGCCTGTGCATTTTCTCACAAAAACAAATGCAGAGGTGTTAGATATTCTTAGTCACTTTAATCAATGCCCTTCACAACTGATGCTACCTAACCCAGGATAATTTATCCAGTACGCTGAATACCTTTATGGAAGCAAGGATGAAACAAAACAATCTCCACTCACCAAGCGGAACTTGCACTGATAATCAATAAAGCACTGAAATACCCTATCATTAGAAGGAAGGTTATTTCCTGCAGTAATCATTCTCATCTTGGACCCTCAAGGGAAGCTTACAAAAAGTAAACTTTTTAGTTCACAGGCTTGTCTTCTAAATTTTGACTCTGTAGTAAAAATTGGGTAGTAAATAGGCAGATTGCTTTATTACAGGTTTCTTTTGACATCTTCCTGTTACATGAGAGCTAATCAGCCTTTTAACCGAAGTGAAGGAATGATTAGCATGGTTTAATTATAATCAGTTAGTTCTACTTTGCATTTGTTTGGATTTATAGTATGTCTCGTCAGACTCGATGAATGGACTGAGTCCAAAAATTTGTCCATTTTTTCCAACCATAGCAAGTCGGACTACAAAATATATTACTTCTTCCCTATTAACCTGCCTTTCAGAATAGAATTTAATTGTTTTAGAAATTACTCTGTGTTCTTAGGAATTTCTAATCAGGGTAGTGTTAGCATTATCTTACCATGCCCCAGCTCTCAGTCTATCTCAAAGATATATGGAGACAATTAATAAGGCAGTATTCACATTGGTCTCTCTGGCAGAGAGTCCCAGGACACAAAGCATTTAAATGACAAAGATTAGGAAAATAAAATGTTGTAGAGATGAACTGCAGTATCTGGAGTTAGCTGCTAAAGGATTTGGAGCYGTGTTTTTCATCCTAATGTTTTGAAAATTTTGCAAAATATGTAGAAATGGCCCTTTGTAACTTCATGAACTATTTATCAATGTCTGAAAATTGACTGACCTCTTCCAACAAAGGAACTCTGGTAAAAAGTGGTTCTGCCGGAAAAGTCCATGCTGATCGAGGTATCTTTCTGTACTGTTTTCTCCCCACCACCCTGCCCCCAAAATTTTCCTGATCATAATGCCTTTCCTTAGCCAATATATAATAGAATGGGTTCCAAAGTACTCTGTGAGCTCTTTTTTTACAATGAAGCTCCCTATCATGCTAGCAAATGCATGGCATTCATCTGTGTGTGAATGAGAGGGGGGGAAAAATTTTTGGATGTGAAGAATTAATTTTTAACCTATCCATGTTGTTCTTTGTCTTTTAGTGAAAATGTCCATATGTCTGAAGAAAAACAGCGGATAATGTTGTTAGAAAGAGTGAGTAGTTTATCTGTGAGATTAAGCATTGTGATTAAGTACTTAAAAAGGTGTGGGTGGGTGTAGTGTTGTGGTCAGTTGTTATGTACTCTGGTGCAGTTTAGTATCTGCAAGACTTATTCCAAATAATGCTTTTTTGTTCTTCTCAACTATTCAAGTCATTCAAAATAATTATTAATACACTGTATTTATACTGGACCTAGGTTAAAGCCCATTTATGCTTTATTTTGTATTTATATAGTCTTTGGTATGAATAAGTCAGGTCTAATATATCTTCTTAGTAGTGACAGGTCATTGATCCATGGGAATTTCTGTAGCAAAAAAAGAAAAAAAAGATTGAAATAAGTTGTTTTTGTTTTTTTCGTTTACTTTTCAAATCAAGGCATCTGAACTAATTGGATAGGAATTAAGATTGAGTTACCCGTTTCTTTTGCAGATGGGTAATTTCCGCTCTTAGGCTGTTACTAGTTAGATTGTTTTAGTTCTGGCTGGGATGCATTATCTTGACAGTACTGCTTCTGTAAAAAAAATAAAATAAAGTAAATGTACTATTATGAATGTTCTTAAAATTGCAAGTTCCTTTGAAGTTATTGCTCTTCTCCTACTTATTAAGATTAATGTGCGGAATAGAATTGTATGTTTACACATACACCTCCCCATGCATACCTTAATTTAATTTTTGCCTGTATTTTGTGCACTTGTATTTTGAGCACAGCTTTCAATGTGCATTCAGAGTAAAGGCTAGACTAATCCTCAGCAGATACACTGAACTCTTTCAGATTCTAGTCATTTTTAGCGGTCCAGTCATACTTCCCTCAGTGTCGGGCTCCATTCCGGTTGCCTTTTCCTTACTTCTTCAGATTGAGCTTAAAAAGGGATTTCAGTCTTTAGGTTTTAGTTTTCTAGGATCAGTAAGTCTAAAGTCTGTGATCAGGAGGAGAACACTGAATGTTGTCTGTTAAAACGCRTCATTGTATGATGTAAGTGACTGGATGTTTCTGACGAAGAACACTTCCATGTTTTGTTTTGTCATCTGTTTGCCAAAGGTTTGTGAGGAATAATAGCTAGAAGCTATAAAACAGTAATATCTTAAATTGCTGCTGCTAGTTTACCAATGGATAGGTTTTTTTCCCAGTTAGGGAAGGATGAGTATGGAGATAAGTGTGGTTTAGCAGTGGGCTTAGCAGCACTGTGGTAGTTGCTGGACTTCTAACTTTGTGTGTATCTTTGTTCAGAAGATGTTTTGATATTGTTTTAGAACTTTGAACACTATAGTAAATATGTATATTGTATAAGTAGTCAGTGTGGCTCTGGTCATATCAAAACATTTATTTAAATGTTTATACTGAAAAGGTATTAATTGGTTAATCAGATAACATGATTTTCTTTCAGACTTTGCAGTTGAAAGAAGAAGAAAATAAGAGATTAAATCAAAGATTGGTAGGTGTTTGTGCAATGCATATTTTGAGTCTTTTTTTTAAAAAAATTAAAGCTTACAAATGTTAAATTTATTAAAATGATAAAATGGCTTTTGCTAGCTTTAAAAAATATTCCAGATGTTAAGGCAAGTGAGAGGAAAAAGTGGTAAATAGATGTAATCTGATAACCTTTAAGAGGGTATATCAACTTAATAGTTTTCCCATGAAAAAGATTCGTAGGACTGGAGGGAAACACAACTTTTCTTTTGAAAAGAACACAGACCTATCCAGACTTACAAAAGTAAAGTTAATTCAAATGGATCTATGCTTTTCAACAGAAGTAAATTGAAGGCCAGCTTACAAGAATGCAAATGCCTGTACATTAAGCATTATTAGGAGTATTAGCAATAATTTAGGGGTTATTTTTAGAAAACAGTTTCTGATGGTAGTGTTTAAGAGGATTCTCTTAATTTTTCAAAATATGGACGTGAATGTATGCATTAGAATCTTGTGAAGAAATGAGAAAACTTAGAGCTTGTCATGTGGTGTTCAAGGTGAAGCATACATGTAAGTCAGCTTCAACCTATATGCAAACTTCTGAGAAGACTTCAGGTTAGGGCAGAGAAACTGCCCTGCAGTTTTATTTTACACAAAAACATACTTGACATTGAGAGCAGGTGTCTCTGTCACGCTTCTCGTATAAAATGCTTTTTAACTGACAGGCCAAAAATCAAGCTATGCTAAGAAAGCATTTCCAACAGTCAGAGACCCTCCCACCTGCATCTGCCATTTCTGGGAGGTGTGAAACATTAATACTGCTTAGCAACTGAAAATACTGACAATCATTTTAAACTTTTTATATTAAATACTCAAGCTATATCTGTATATGTAGATATATATAGCTAGATAGATATAGATACATACACATGTATACATGTGCACTATATATGCTCTTAGCCTCTCTTATCTACATGAGAGGCTAAGAGAGCTGGGATTGTTTAGCCTGAAGGAAGAGAAGAATCGGGGGTGGGGGGGAGCGGTGTCTTATGCACATTGATAAATATCTGATGGGAGGGTGTAAAGAAGATGGAGCCAGAATCTTCAGTGGTGCCCAGTGACAGGACAAGAGGCAATGGGCACAAATTAAAACACAGGAAACTTCATCCTTTTACTCTTTAAAAAACTTTTATAAAACCTTTTTTTTTTTTTTTTTTTTTTTTTAAACCAAGGTGGTGGTTGAATAGTGGAACAGGTTGCTCAGAAAAGTTGTGGAGTCTCCATCCTTGCAGTTATTCAAAATCTGATTGGACATGGTCCTGCACAATCTGCTGTAGCTGACCCTGATGGAGCAGAGGGGTTAGACTAGATATCTCCAGAGGTGCCTTGCTAGCAGGTCTCAATCTTAAGCTGAAAAAAATTACTATGTGTGCGGAAAGTGGACATTTCCTTTGACAGTTTGCTTGGACTGTTCATGGAGATCTTGTTTTCTTTAAGTGGACAGATGATATGTAGGAATTGGGGTAGGAACTGATATCTGTGTAGTTACAGGTTATGTTTAGTAGCAAAAGTGTTTGATAAGTTTCTCCAGTTCTGTAGCAGTTGCCATTTTTCTGTCTGGGTTAGGTTTGGAACTTACTATATAACTTACTCCCCTTAAATATACAGGTATGAAATTGTTATTTTTTTCAAACTCTTTCTATTCCACATAAAAACCTGTCCATAACAACCCAGCTAATGTAGAGCATGAGAAAAGATTGCAGAGCTTGTAAAATATGTTTTTAAACATGAGGATTCATTTATTCAAAAGGCTAATAAACAGAAGGTATTTCAGCATAGCTTTTAAAAGAAAAATCAAAGACACTGGACAGTCTGCCAAACCTCTCTGTAGGTTTCCTCTGTTAAACTTTGGATCTCTGTTACCTAAGAGTAAAACCAAATTGAAGAATACCTGATGTTGTGCAAGACAAATGCGAAATTCTTATTGTTAGTGATTTATACCAAACCACGTAAGAGAAATCAGCAACCCATTGGTGTCTAAACCAATTCAAAATTGGTTCCTAAAAGGGTATAAAAATAGGATATTTTTTCAATTCCTTGCCTGTAAATTGGTCATTTCATGATGTTTGACAGTATTAGAACCCTCCTTCCTTTCAGCTGTTTGTAGAATTTTCCTCTTATTTCTAAAGCTAGACTTCTGAAACACTTTTGCTGAGAAAAGTTTCAAGTAATCTTCCTTTGCTCCCAACCTTTTAAGAGGTAACTGTCTTACGGATATTCAGCTTTAAGACAGTGGAGTATATTTTAGTTCTCTTCCAAAATTAGAACAGAAGTTGAAGAAAAATTTCTGTCTTTCACAAGGAAACTGGCAACTTGTCCTCTGAATGTCTCTGTAACCAACAACAGCAAAATTGAAAATCAGTTATTATTTCTTTCCTCTTCCTCCTCCTTTCCCCCAGCCCTTCCCAATATGCTTCTAAAACTGAAGTGGATTTGAACATTTAAATATATTTTCTGTACATCAACACTTAAATATATTAAATATATTTATTTGTATCCAGCTACTTAAAATAAGAAACCCAGAACACCTGTTTTGCATAATTAAAAAAAATAATCTTTTAAGGCCATTAGGTTTTGCAACAAAATTTGTGGGTTACTTCTGAAAGCAGTAAAAGATTAAAAAAAAAAAAAAATGTGTGTGGGGGAACTCCTTTTAATACCAGGAATGCTGATACAGGAGTTTTTTATTTTATATGAAATATTGAAAAGGAAACTTTTTTGTTTAAAGGCTATGAGAAATATCTTCTGTCTAGATTTCTAAACTTTTGCAAAACTGTAAATAGAAATATGGTTAACTGCCTAATTTGTTCTGTTCTGTTTCTTGAAGTTAAAAATTTCTGAAAAATACAGAAATCAAGCTAGTTTGTATTTAATTTAAATTTAAAACTTATTCTAGTTTTTAAAAGTGCAAGAAAAACTTTGGTTTTAATGTCTGAAGATAACTGTCAAACATTTTTGACAACGGTCTAAGGAAATTGTATGTACTTGATAGCATCCATGTTAGCTGTGTCTGTTCCAAGAAAAAAAAGTACAATGCGAATGAGTCAGACATGTCGTCTTTAACAAAAAAAATTGATCTGAAGTTGGACTGCATAAAGAAAACCGATTGCTGAAAATGTCATTAAAAGTCAAGAGCTTCTGTTGTGCTTTATTCAGTTTGGACTCATTTTCTTAAAGTGAAGACTAGTTTGAAGAAGTGATAAAAAAGGAGCCATGACTGGGCTTCAGCTCACATTAAGACAGGCTGATACTGTTTTCTAACCAAAAAGACTAACCATAGGAAATATGCTATAGTTAACAATATTTGAGTTATAGCTGAAAAATCATGTACTAAACTTGAAGTACAAATAATCTTGATTTGACTAGCCTGTATAAATGGTCCAAGAAGTGGGAACCTATAGAAAACTGCCACATCTTTATTCAGAGTTTCTACAGGGTAATAGTAAATTGTGTTCTGTAGGGAAGTTATCAAAGGGTAGCCAAGTATATAGGTTTACATCGGTCAGCTTCTCTATCAACTCATCTGTTTGTGTGTTATGTAGTCTTTTGTAAATACAAAGTAGCTTTATCCATTTTCATTTCTTAATATCACACTTACCACAGAAAGCGTATGCACATGTGTATTCTTTCCAGTGAAGCTAATATATTGTAAATTTGCAGCTAGCAAAAGTTCGTTCATGTGCCAGTATTAGGGGAATTCAGTCAGATTTAAACGCAAGTATCACATATATTTGAGAGAAAAAATATGTGCAAAAACTTACATAATTAAGCCTTTGTTTGCTCTTAGTGAATTTGACTCAAGTTTTGTTCCAGGGAGTCCTGCTCTGTCTATTACAGTAAATTTAAGATTGTGTGACAGTCCGCAGTAAAACTGAGAGACCATATTGAGTTCAACAGCCAACAGTTTAAGTGTAATAAACATGTTTTAATATTGTAATTCTCGTATGTCAATGGCTTCTGTGTTAGAATGCATAGCTATATCATGGAGTCTTGTGTATGCTCTGAACAAATACTCAGTGACGCTGATCTGGAAAGCACTTCTCATTGTTACATAATGAGGGAGAAATCACTTACATGATACCCTTCATAATCAAATGTAGTTATTAAAATATATTGAAGCTACAGAACAGGATAACAGAAAGGTATGCTGTTTTCTTGGGTAAATATAGGATCTGCAAGAATAGACAGGGTTTGAAACCAAGAATGATTTATCTAAAACATATTGTTACCTACAGTATACACTTCATAGCTTGCCAGTATTTTATAGATTTTTCTTTTTTGTTGTTTTTAGATGTCCCAAAGCATGTCATCAGTATCCTCAAGACATTCTGAAAAAATAGCAATCAGAGAGTAAGTACACTTTAACTTTCATATAAACAGATGATTCTGCCCTCAGTAGTATGTAGTTAAAGAATGTCCCAATTCTGTTGTTTTACTGTATGAAATCTATAAATCATCTCTAGTTTACCTGTCAGTTATTGAACCATCCCAGTTGAGCATAAATCCAATTTTATAAACATTAATTAAAGAAAAAAACCCAACAACCTATGTAGGCCTTTCTTATGTCAGTGGCTTTCCTAAATTTTGTGCCTTAACAGAGCCTTTCTTTACACTGTTCATAAGGATAATACCCCATGATATTGCTCCCAGTGTTTATTTTCCATTTACTTTTTGTTTATCTGTTACCTTTCCAAAATCATATTAAGAAAAAACAGAAGGAATGTTGTTCACCCCGAACGTGTTTAGTGCTCCATTGTATTCCAGTAGAAGTTGAAGCTTTCTGAAGTCTTCAAAATTTTTGGCTTACCTTGAGAGAATGAAAGTAAATTAATTATTCTATTCTGTTTACTCGAACAAATACTCATGCAAAATAGGAACAGCTGTCTGTAGTTTCCTTAAGTCAGATACCTATAAAAGAATGGCGTGGTTGTTTATATAGTGATTGTTAACTGAGTAATAGCAAAAATGCTTTTGGAAAGAAAAACAATTAATGTTTTCTGAATTACAATAATTGCATTTTTATTGTAACAAGAACAGTATGTGCAGAATCAGCTTTTTCTGTGAGCAGGTGAATATTATGGCAGATCTAATAGTCTTTGGGAGAAAAATGAAAAAGAATTCACCTGTCCAAAAGATGTCTTTATCTGAGTCAGTATAGTCTGCCTTCATAATCAGTAAAGGGCAAAAAGCTTGGTGTGTTGTTTATTTAATCGGAAAGTGAACTTTAAAGGAAATGAACTAAATTTCTCTAGATTTGCATATTTACCCCTGACTGCATATCTGCAGTCTCCTTTTTTTAAAAATGTGTTTTCCTCTTCCTTTGCCACTCCCCCACACATACGTGCGCATACGCACACATGCACAGACTGTGTGTGTTTTAGAGCCCTCTCACGACCTGATGTTTGATTTGTGGTTATTTTGGACTTTGTTTTATTCACGGGTAAACAGATTACTTCAAACACATTTGTGCCTTGAAACAGAAGTTGGAGGCAGAAAAAGGTCTTTGAATTCTGCTACTGAATCTTGGCATAAGAACTTTGTGACTTGCTGTCCTGGTATCACGAAAAAAGGAGAGATTTCTGAAATTTTTTATACAGAGTCACCACAGTGTTTCCTTTGCTTTTGGCCCTTTGATCAAAGTTCAGTTGAATGCTTGGTCCCTTCTTTGTCCTGTATGCTTAAAATTTTAAGACTGAATGCCTATATAAATGCTTTGAAATTTGTGTGGTCAAATGAACTTCAGTTTAAATCATCAAAAGCATACTTATACACTGTTACAGCAATCATTATCATAAATATTAGTGAATATAAATTAACTTAAAATTGAAACCTTAGTATATTGTTAGGTATTTCTGTTTGTTTATCTTTTAAAGCAAGACTATCAGTTCTTTTGAAAAAATAATTTGAGCTATAGGATTGAGAAGAAGCATGTTAAAAACATACTTTTTAAAAGGTAGAATTTTTTTTGTTGACTTCAGAAAATATAAAATGTATACAAGTTGACATAATTAGAAATGTCTATGTTACTGTACAGCCGAGTCTCAGCCTGTGCAATACTTGAAAAAACATATAGTATAATTAATGTAGTGTTAAACTTCTGTGCTTTTTTAGCTAATTTCCTTGATTTCTTCAGTTTTCAGGTTGGCGATTTGGTTCTCATCATCTTGGATGAAAGGCATGACAACTATGTATTATTTACTGTTAGTCCAACCTTATATTTCTTGCACTCAGAATCTCTTGCTGCACTGGATCTCAAACCAGGTGAGTGTGGTAAGTGTCAGATTACTTTGAATTATTACATCTTCATACAAATAATACTCTTAAATTTCTAACGCTTAGTAAGTGATTTTATAAATAAATATGTGGTAGATACGATAAGCAATAATACATATAGCAAAAACTGCAGAAGAGTTTACATAGAAATTTCCGGAATAGCTATTTGTTTTGATACTTTTCAAGGCAGTCAAAACTTTATATAAATAGTAATATCTTGTAAAAATAGGAAGAAAAATATGCATCTAGAAATTAAGCTGTTTAAAGAAGTCATTTTTGTACACAGTGTACATTAACGTGTGTATCTGTGCATGCATGTGTCTGTCTCTACGTATATATGTATACACAGTTCATGTAGCCTTCCTGTTGAGCCATTCCTCCCCTTTGATGTAGTCAAAGTTCAGAAACATTTTAAGCAAGAATTTTAGGGGAAATAGTTAGAAAGTATCTGTAAACAATTAAGAATTGAGAACTTACAAAACCCAAAATTGCATACTCAGAATGGCAAGGCTTTTACCTTATATATGTAAACCAACAGTAAGAAAAACAGAAGACAGCTTTGAAACAGTAACTAAATAATTGACTAAATTTTATCAGTCATATTTTCCGGAGCTGTGTACGCAATACTCCAATGCCATAGAGTTAAGACTGTTATGTTTATATCTTAGGTAGGAGTTCTTCCCATATGCTTCACAGAGCACATACAGCACAGATTCTTCAGCAATCTCAGAATTCAGTTAGAGCTTAGTGCTCTTTTGGAGACTATATAGTTATTTTAAAATTATTGGTATCATTCATTATACCTGAATAAATCTATGACAAGGTTTGCTGATTGACAGTAAGTTCTGTTGGCAGCTTCTGATATGCAACAGCGTATGGAAACTTTTACTGGTAAGAAATGAAAATTCATACAGTAATTCCTTTTGGTGTGTGTCCTAAGAAACATTTCTGCAACAAAAATCTTGAGTATAGGGGAAATACAGATTTTGCAAAAAATACACTAGAAGCGAGACATTCATTTAAAGTTATTTAAGCAGTTATTTCATTAAGCATGTATTTGAGTCCAAAACATTAAATATTTCTGCTTATTTTTTTCTCATTTCAAAAGGATAATACTTCAGTTTAACTAAGCTATTTTTTTCATCTAAAATAATCATAAATATGCTGTCTCTTTAGCTTCAGGTGCATCTAGGAGACCTTGGGTGCTAGGAAAAGTGATGGAAAAGGAATATTGCCAGGCAAAAAAGGTAAGGAAATAGGAGTGGAAGAAATATGATCTGATAAAATTAAGAGAAAATCAGATTTAATGTTTGTAAGAATTGTGAAAAGTATACTCTCTATATTATGAGTGAGGGTACTTGGGGATGAAAGTTTTCCCAGGTTCTGCTATTCCTGCTCTGTTTGCTGCTCAGTGAATAGCAAGAGAAGAGAAACTAGGGAAAAGAGCAAGTGAGCAGTGGCTTGGATGGGTCTGTCAATACTACCAAGTAAACCTGTCTGCCCCTTCTTCCTGTGTGACAAACCTTTCCTCTCCCTTTCTCTCCAGATACTAGTGAACATTTCTGATAACCCTCTGCAATCATATTTCAATGACCTGTATCCTGCATTCCTAAAGTTCCCTTCAGTTCCTAGTAAGGTTTTGGTAGCCTTAAATGTCAGAATTTTAAGGAGTCTGAGGAAATGATGAGGCATCAGTGGGGGCCCAGAGGTGGTAATATTTTAATAGGAGGAGGTGCAGAGGAACCTTGCTGGACTCCATATCCAGATTTGAAAAATGCAAAGGATGGGAATCAGTTCCTGCTCAAAAATATAAAAATGAAAGTAGAGGAATAACCCTACATTTCTAATTTTTTGTGTGTTTGTTTTTAGGCACAAAACAGATTTAAAGTTCCTTTGGGTACAAAATTCTACAGAGTGAAAGCAGTACCATGGAACAAGAAAGTATAACACAACAAAATCTTGGTTCATTCTGTCTCCATTCTTTTTTGGCTTGTCCTTCAGTGCTCATTCATCGCTCCAAGTACCAGGCCATCTTTTTATACTGAGGTCACGTGACAATATACTTCACTGATGTACTGCTTTTACTTTTTAACAGGTCACATTTTAGAAACAAGAATTTCATCAAAATCTCTGGCCCTAACTGTTCCAATTTTTTACCCAGATAACTTTAGGAGTGTGGACCAAATGAGTTCATTTTCTCAAAGGGCAACCACGTGCAACATGGCTTATTAGCCATGTTAATTGCCTGTTAAATATACATTAGCTTGTATTTAGATGTTAAATGTTAGTTACCATTATTACCAGCATATGTCCTTTTGTGAAATCATTATCAAAGTACTTGCACTCTTTAACAGATTCTTTATATGTGTAAAATTCATCAACTATTTAAAGAGGATTGTTCATTGCATGCAGATAATCATATAATTTTTCTTCAACATGAGTTTGCCTCAGTAGATGAATAAAAATAACTACTGCAACTTGTTTCATTACATGAAAATGCTCCCTAATGTTTAAAAAAACCCTTGTAATTTGATAGACTGATCTTGAAAATCAGTCACAGTTAGATCTGCAATCTTCAAAAGCACTTTCGATGGATTGATCACACAGATTCTGAAGGGAAGACACCTGTGCAGTTTGACGTGAAGCACTTGATCTTCCCAGCAAAACAGAAATCTTGTATTAATCTGTTTAGAAAAATCATATTGATGAAATCGTATTTCATGGTTGAGTTTCAGGAAAAAACTCATTGTACATTAACCATACAAGAGTCATTTAAGTAACAAATTATTGTAATTGTAAAAGACATGTAGAATTTTAAAACAATAAAGATTTGAAACTGTATGTGTTTGAAGCATCTGTGTGCCTTTTAGATATTAATTTTCTGTAATATACAGTAAATCTGTTACAGCTTTTCTCTGACTACTCCTGTAAAATTTCATTACATAGAAATGACTATTTTCTCCAGGAGGTATTAATGTTCTGTAACATTCAGGAATTACAAGAATTACCTTGTAACAATAAAAAAGGATTTAAGTAGGCAGAAATGAATTTTGTCAGCTAATTAAACTGACAAGAGACACTTTTCAAACTAATTGTACTGACTATAATTCAAGAATGTAATCTATTCAGTTTTCTTTTCTGTTACAATATAAAAATATGTACCCTAAGCGTGTAACCAGTGGGAAAGTGAAATTCTGGTTTCAACAATGAACTTATGCCTAGTACTCCCTCCATAGAATTGTTCAACTGTGATTTATCTTCAGAAAGTGGAGAGTGGAGGAGGAGAAGAGAAAGAAGTGATACATGAAAATCTCAGTGCTTCTGCTGGTATGTTGCAAATAATATACCTTCAGACTACCTGATCTACTTGAATACTCAGAAACTCCTGTGTATGCTTTATTTAAAATGTCGTGACATAACAATTTTAAGTTCAGATATTTTTTTTTTTTAATTATGAGAGATGTGGGCTTGGAATTGTATCTTTGATAAACTAAAATAAATCTGACAGTTCAATTCTGGAAAATAGAATGTCATTTCATCAGGGCAGAGTCCTACTTGATTATTAGATTTGCTAGTAGATGTGCTGACTTTTTAAAAATTATTCACCAAAAAATCTTCCTGAAGAAAAAGGCACAATATTATCATAGCTTAGTACTGTCAAGTATATAAATAGCATATGAATCTACAGAGGAAAAAAAAAAATCATGATACAGCATTTTTTATCACTGACTTTTTGGTTTTCAACCAAATAGGAATTCAGATCTGAAATATTGACTCAGTCTCATTCATTTGGTCAGTTGAGACACAAGTAGTTTAAGGACATGCAAACATAGCACGATTCATTCCTCCTAATATGCAGAGTGTTCAGTAGCCTGGATATCTTTTTACTCCACTGACAAAACTTTTTCCACACTTGGATAATCTCCCTACTGCTCTGAATATTAATCTTTCAGGGACTAATTATCTCCCATAGCCACCAGGCCTGGCCAAGTTGCAGAGCCGCAGAGCTCTTCCATTTCTGGGAGGACTCCTTCACTAGCAGCAATGGATCTGCATAGCAACGTGTCATCTGGCACTACAGCATAAGACTTCACTCTACTGAATAGCTTATTTCTAGGATAAGTAAAGGGTCCTCCTGAATTTTCTTCACAGAGGAAAGGGTATGTTTTTAGAGTTCTTCCAGGTTGGATAAAACTGCAGACTCAATTATGGCCCTACAGAAACGTGTACCCACTGAGAGACTGTGGGTGTACTCCTTTCAGGGCACACACAAATTAAATGGTTTTCAGGTACTCTAACCTCATTAAGCACTGAGGTATGTGTCTTGCTATTCGTTATGGATTACACTGGGAAGGTCATTGCAGGCTCTGGGATGGTCCTCCTGACAGCTTCACTGCTGCTGCCATGACAGAAATGAATTGGTGAGGTGAGTGCGGAACTCTATGCTTAGACATGGACAAGTTAGGAATTCTTATCTTTCTGCCTTTGAAAAATCTGAGCTGTCATTTGAAATCAGTCTAAGGTTGTTGATGGACAGATAAAAAGTATATTTAAGTTTATATGTGGACAGTGGCGGGAATGATACCTGGCACTGTGAAAGTTGATTTCCTTCTGATTTCTGTCTTAAAACAGATGAAAACATGACTGACATCTATATAACTCAGAAGCACACGAGCAATATATGCATGTGAACTGGTAAAGCACCTAAAGTACTGTAATGCAAACCACAAGGGGAGAAAAAGTCCTTTTCTGATGATATCTGCCACTTAAAAGAATACCAGGATGTATCTGTTATTGTTACATGACCATACTTTCAGAATATAAATAACCAGCAATGGCTTTGGTTTTTAGGAATATTTGTCATCTGCTTCATTTTATAATCTTTATGTGTATTCAAAATGGAAATTCTGTCAAACAAACTCCTAACATATTCAGTAATGATTCTGAACAGTCATTGAAAAAAATGTAGTTTACATACTTTTTGCATGTCACAGCCTTACTAGTTCTTGAAACTATGCTTGTTATGTACCACCTATGTGTTTCATCTTGCTCTGTAGTAATAAAACTTTGTATATAGCTCTATAATTTGGATAAGCAGCATATGCAGAAGGGGATGGGAGGATAGATCTGAGATTGTGTGTGTGTGTGTGTGTACGTGTGTGTGTGAAGCTGTGTGTTTTAAGCTTACCAAAAATCCCTGTTGTGCTACTGCTAATGTGTGTTTTATTCAGGAAGCCTGGCTTTAGGAACAGTATCTATATTTTTGAAGCACGAAAAGGAACTTGAGTGGAGGACGACATTGACTGAAAGCAAACTTTATCCTGTGTACCCAACAGAAAAATGTTGTGACAACTTTAAAGGGCCTTTTCAGTGTTCTTGGTAAGCTATATCCATTGGAATCCTCTGAGAAGTATATAGGTTTCTGCACAACTCTGCTGCCGTAGGTCTCGAGTTAGGAGCTCATTCTGTTAGAGTTCAGTTGTGGTTCATTTGAATCTTAAGATGGCTTGTGAGTAGGACCAGTGAAGTACAAGTACCTCAGACATATTTCCCTAAATATAGTTGTTGTTAAATGTGTCTCATAGCAGGACAGAGAAGTCTGTTTTCCACTTGGAAAAATTCTTTGCCTTTTTACAGTGCAACTTTTCTCCTTGCAACTTTTCTCTTTGTTACCTGATAGTCCACCCTTTCTTGTTTGTGGAGTTTTAACTAGGGTTGGCTATAAAAAGTTATAGCAGAAGTGGAATAGTACTTCATAGTGCTTATTTATTCCTATAGGTTTTCAAATAATAAGTTATAATGCTGGTAATTCTTTCTTCTTAGTGCCCAATTAATAATTTTGGAAAAAGTCTATTCACCACACAAGAACTATTGCTTTTCAAGGCAGATTTGGCTATTAAACTTCACTGAGATATTTCAGTGCTGCATTTGAAGGTCACTGATGTTTTTATGTCACTTTACAAGCCATTCTGCAGTCCTAAAGCAATGATGATAAGTTATAAATGATGAACAGTTGTTTCCTTTAGCTCTCATTGTAATTAGTTCATCCATATTAACAACATCCACATTTAATACTGTAGAGTACTGCAAAGTCTAGCCCCAGTATTCCAATTACATACTGGCTAAGAATTCAGTTTAGTAGTGTCAGAATTATAGTGACTTTTTTTGCTGAAATCTTGAGGTTACATCCACCAGGCATACATATATATATTTTTTCCTTTGTTATGAAGCCTGGGTTGGAATTGATGAATACAATTCTGAGGAATTTTTAAATTTTCTACTCTTTCTCTGAAAAAAAAAATTATCTTAGATAAATGCTAGCTTTTAACATACTTTCATTATGAAATGCTTTTTTGAATTATAAATAAAAAATTTGACTGGCTGCAAAACCAGTATTATGTCTATGTCTATTCCCAGCAAACATTTAATTTTCATTGTTATGTATGCAGATTAATTCCATTTCATAGTTGTAAAGAAAGTTCCTGGCAGTGAATTTGTGGTGAATCACTGCACTACTAAATAGTTGGTCCACATTTTTGTCTTAATCCTGTGAAACCGATTGTGGGTGTCAGCCTTGTTTTTCTTTCCCTAACTTTTGCTTGTTGAACTAAAGTGTGCCTTTTGCCAATTTGTCTTGAGGCTTTTCTTAAGCCTCACATTTAAGAGACATTTTCACTGTCTCTTGTACTTCTTAAGCAAAATTGAGTGAGCAGCAGATTCTTCTGCAGTGGGGGCCCTGCTAGTATGTTGCCACGTGATCAGGAACTTGTACAGTTCACCAAGGAGTGTTAAGGGGGAAGCGTTATCAACGCATTTATGTAGAGTAAGAAAGTTTCTGCCCAAGTCCTTCTACATGAGATGCACCGAATCTAAACACATATATATAGCTTGGGCAACGTGCTCTAGGTGACCCTGCTTGAGCAGGGGGGTTGGGCTAGATGATCTCCAGAGGTCCCTTCCAACCTCAACCATTCTGTGATTCTGTGACTGTGTGCACACCTGCTTTAACAAATGCTTTGAGTGATAATGACATACCTGTAGCCAAAGATGCTATATTTTGGTCCTATTTAGCTGTGTAGGAAGCATTAAAGGTCTAGGAAAATTCAGAAAATAACTTCTCAAAAGGGTTTTTCTTTGAGGATTAGCTACAAGACTAGGAGCCATGTGTTTCTATAACCAAAGAATGTCTGTTTCTGTTAGTTTAACATTTGGGAGCTCATTGATTCTGTAGTCACTGTAAGATAGATACCAAGGAAGAGTATATCCTAAAAATCCTGGATACTTAAAAAGGAGCCATCAGTTTTAAGTGTTTAAATAAACATTGCATATCTCAGCCTGTATTAATCGAAGTAGTTGAAATGTATTTGTGAGCACTGTTAAAATGTCTGATGTAATTGCAATGGTAATCAGGAGACTGCTGAGCTCTGCCTCTCACAGGAGGCTAGTCAACATTCATTATGCCTCTTTCTCTCTTGTGGATGATTAAATGTATTTTCAGCACATGGGTTAAAATAGCAGAAAAAAACACATAATGAGTACTGAACTGAAAGAAATTCCTGATACTGTTGTAGAAAACTGAAGTTTTTTAACTTCAAAAAAGAGCTTATTTTCTGCATAGTATGTACAGTCTTCTCTAAACACATACACACACAGAAGTATTTGATTTGAATTGAAATCAACTGCCTAATATCTACTGAGCTGTATCTGCCTACTTTTTAGAAGGCTCTATGTTGGAAATAACGTTTTTGGTACATAGTAAGATTTCCTGAATTGGACTGAAACAATTGTATAAATGGAAAGAGATTGTACCTGTAAATGTATTTAATCAACAAAATGGCTAAGCAGTAAAATGCCCCTTTTTAATGTTGGTCCTTGAAATACTCATTGTATTTATAATCCTTATGTTTGTAGTTCTTAAGTGATCTAAGCACAGATAACTTGTCAGAGATATGATGCATGCAGCTAAATAAGCTTCTCTTGACCTTCTAGCAGTAATATACTGTTGAGCTTGTAAGAATTTCCAAATTGCAGTAAAGTGTAAGTTCATATACAGTAATATGCTTGATTCTTGGCTGTAGTCCAGAACATCAGTTCTTTTCAAACCTATATGGTTGCCCTGTGTGTATATACTGTGATGTAATATGCTTGAATTTTTGCAATGATTAAGGTTTTAAGCACTGAAAAATTAGGAAATGTCAGCTTGTGATTGCTTGTCAGATTTTGAAAGTGCTTTCATATACGTGAGGATACACTTTTTAATTAGCTAATTAGTTGCTCTTTTCCTGCTCTTGCCTCTTCCATATCTTTTCTCATAGTTCTACGTTATAACCTTTCCTTGAATGTATGATTACATTTTTGTCCTTTTTATGATGACAGTTTCTGTATCTTCTCCAATTCCCAATGGAATGAAATGTTTGCTATATGCCTCTTAGGTAAGAAGTGAGTCTCCAGATTTCTCAGTTTCCACTTATTTTTGGTACCTGAATGACAAAGTGACCAATTTGAAATCCTTGGACTGATGTTTCAGAGTATAGCAGTTTTATATCTTCAAAATACTCTGTTCTCGCTTTTTGTGCTCTCTCCATCTTGTAGGAGAGAAATTGCTATTCCAAGGTAAAATCATTTCTCAAAAAGCACAAGGTGAGTTGGCAGAGCCAGAATTAAAAAATAGAGCTTTGAGTCTCTGCCCTGTTTGACCATTGGGTCTCCTATCCAGGTACGGGGAAGGAATTCTCAATGTCTCTGAAAATTGTATGTTGATAGTCGGCGTGGGTCAGTTCTTACTCTGTAATCCAGTTTCCTGACATGCAGTTGTACTGCACTGTTGTAATATCAAGTCACATAGCTCTTAGAATTTATCTTTGAGAACTGATGCACGATTAAAAAAATAAAATAAAATACAATCATTGTTGCAATGACTGGTCATCTTGATTAAAGACCTGTAATTTATTTTCAGCTAAGTTTTGTAGGTTTGTTTCTGACTGCTGGCATCTTGTGCATTTGTTTGCCTATTAGACTTCCATGTGTATTTGAAAACAGGTTTAGGAAGGAAAGATCAATCTCAATGCTTCTCCATCTGCCAGAATTATTACTACCTTAGTTCTTTCCTAATCTATCAGCATCACTCTGAACCTTCGGTCCTTCTGTGTATAGAGTGCTTCAACAATCATCTTTGAAAATTGCTAGACATCTGGCTCAATACTGCATATGAAACCTAGGGTGAGCCATGATTTCTGTATGGTGCCTTTTGACTGTTCAGAATGATAATCTTTCTGTCTTTTTAGTCTCACTTTACTCTTTCTAGTTCTTCAGTGAGTTAGGAAAGAGACACCTACTGTTGACAACTCAAATTCATTCCCTATATCTCTCTATGGCTGAATGAAGCAAATACACAGCTACATTTGCCTCATTGTGTAGATGAATCATATTTTCCATTGCACTTCTATAGTTTAACCTGTCCATAAATGGAGAAGAATAGTATGTATGTTTTAATTTCCTGAGGCTAGAGCTGGCTAGTAAGTTTTTAGGAGAATATTCTTTTTTTTGGAAAATCCCAGCTCTTCAGAACTTGAAATGTCCCATAGAAGTATATCTAACATGCAGGAAATTTTCTCCTGACCATTGAAGCAGACATACCAGTGTAATTTGGCATCCAGGAAAGGATCTGATGTTAAGAGAAGTCACCTTGCTGTCTAACTACTAGGCCACTGATTAAATAGTCTTCTGCAGGTGAGTTACACAGTTCATTTTTCCTGAACTGTTTAAGAGAATTACAAGTGCCGAAACTGCAACACTTCCTGTGAAATGGAATAGTTCTTTAGCAACCAGTCTCATCAGTGGCACCAATCTCTCTCCTACTTACAAAACATTTTAATAAGCAACTATTTTTAATAGATGTAGTAAGAAATATCATGAGAAAAGTTAATGTGACTTTAATTTCTCTATCCATTAAGCAATGTGTTCTGTATCTTAAACTTTTTTTATCAACTCATTTTTTATAATGTTGTGTTCCTCCACTTGTCAGGCAATGGCTTATTTATTATTTTTGCATTTCTCAGACAACTGAAATAAAAACATCTGTTTTGCATCTTTTGTATTAAATAAAAGGTTACATAGCAGTTTATTCTGCAAAAACATCTTAGAGTGAGCTGTACTGGGATTCAGCAGCAGGTAGTTCTGTTGTAATTTCACTAGCAATCAACTTTGGGGGTAAAAATTAAACATTTTAGAGAGAGCATTACATGTATGGTAATTCTTCCATCAAAGCACTGAGAGGAATGTTTCTCTCCTTGACCCCTGTCACAGACAGATATAGAAGATGAAATTGTAAATCTTTTAATGTGTTAAATGCCTAACTTGATTTTTTCCCACTTTATAGAAATTTTGTTCAATATGAATAAGGAGAACATCCAAAGTTATACTAAATAGTATTATCTTTATTGCAAGGAAAAGGAATTTTTAAAACAAGTCATGCACTTTTAAGCATAAAGTAATCTGGAAACTTCATGATTAGTCTGTTCAACCATTGCTTCAGAGTTATTCTTGGAAAACAGACTTAAAAGTTGAAACAAGAAAAAAGGTACAACTCCACTATGCTGTGCTAAGTGCTACATTTCTCTGTCGATGAATTTTACATGTTTACAGCGTGAGAAAAGTATTTTAAAGAATTTTAGGGTTACTATCTTCAACAATACTGAGAAATGAAGTGGATACTTTTTAAAGCTACGGTGATTTTGTGCAGCTCAATTTAAAGAATCGAGTGCCCTGGCCGAAAGCTTGTACCTACTGACGTTGGGTGCAGATAGGACAGTACTTCATGATGGTGGGGAGAAACTTGTGCTAGCACAAAAAGGGAAAAACAGGGAAGAGATGAAAATTGTTCTGTTTTCTAGTTGTCACAGAATTTAAACCATCTTCAATTAATACTGTTCATCTGCTCTTCATGCTTTCAGTTGCTCTGTATTTGCCATATTCTACCTGTTTTCATTATTTCCCTGAGTTGGGGATTTTTGGTTTGTATGGTGAGTTTTTTTGTTCCTGTTTTTTTGTGTTTTATTTCCCCTCAAAAGAAAGTCAAGTCATTATTTTACAGGCTGGATGCTATTTTATTTGATGCCTGTATTAAAATTCTTCTTCTTTTCAGTAAATATGGTGTCAGCCTCTTTGCAAGCACTGTTTATACCTGTGATCATGCTGCTGAACTTACAGGTGGCAAATTAATGGCATCACTGGTTTGCTGTAGACCAAGAACACTAGCTTTGGGCTGAGTTGTAACTGTTGTAATGGAAAGCCCTAACATAACAGTCTCGGCTCTACCTGCACTCTGTTCTGGTTTTATAGTGTGTTTTAGTTTTCCTTGTCAATGGCACCTTGTGCACATTCCCTGGGAGCAACGCATGTGCCTTTTATGGCCACTGCTGCTTCCTGTGCAACTTGTTTGATGTGTTTTCTCAGCAGGATATTAGTCTGATGTGGAAGTTGCCTGCTGCATGCTAAAATAATTATCCCCTCAATATTTCATTAGCCTTGTGGTGATTTAAATATTTGCTCCTAACAAAATGCTATTTCCCACGTGATGCTTTAACGCTGACCTGCTTACAAAATCTTGCTTCATCATTTCTGGAATTCAGTTTGCCTTTGAATTACGAGCTCTATCCGTTTCTTTGTAAACTCTCTCATTGAAGATCACTAAGACAGTTTAATGGAGCAAAGGAGGAGGTGACTATTTGAGTACGTGCTGAGGAGCAGCTGAGAGCGTTGGTGCTGGAGCCCTGGCTGCTCACCATGCATGGTCAATAGGCAGGTTCTTCAGGAGGTGGTTTTGCCTGATGCCTCTCCTCATGCTGAGCCAGCGTGCTGCAGTTGCATTGACCTCCAAATGTATATTTGGGGCAGAGGATGATAATGGAAGATTAAAAAAAACCCTGCCAGAAGCTTCCTGTAATTCCTTTTGACATAAACCCCCGGAATCAGTACCCAGACAGTCCAGATGTCAGTATCCTCCTTTAGACACATGCAAGAGACAATGTGTTAGGTCCTTGGCCAGCAGAACAAAAAGTAATTTCTGGAACTTTTCTTGAAGCATCACCCTTCAGTCTAGTGCTAAGAGTCACTCTGTACTCAGCTTAGCAACGTGTAGAATCAGTGGTGAAGCAATTCGGCACACCCTGTTCTCAAAGGAATTAGACCTAGAACAGTATTTGAGGCTTATACCTTTTCTGCGAAGCAGTGATTCATGAACCATCACTAAAATTTAGTCCGCTATTCTGTCTGTTCCAAGTGTTCCCAATCCCAAATATTCAGACTTCCAAACTTTTTCAGTTGCAGTGTTTATATATATTTAATAAAATAACAGGATAATTTCCAGAAGTTACAATCTTCCAAAATTTAGTCTCTTAATAAATGAATAGTCTCTACAGGATGATGTCTGTCACTGTTGCATAACCTTCTTTGTTTTTTTTCTGAGGCAATGTTTTGGTTATGTCTGTGAACACAGTTATGAGATAAATGACAGAGCAATAGTACCACTTCCATTTCTGTGTGCATAGTTTTTAAACAAATATATGTTTATTACGTAAAAGTTAGTCATTGATTTAGTAGGTATCTTCTCATCTAGAATGCATTTAAAATTCAAAAAATAGTTTGCTGAAATTCCAGTTCAAGAGAGGATTATTATTACATTTTTGAAAGTGTAAAGTAACTCTTGATAAGCTACTATTTCAAGTGTGCTCCAGGAATCCAGGAGTCTTTCTATAACACAAAAGGCTTGATTTACTTGCTTTTCTGAAAAGAAAAAAAGAAAACTATTACTCTCATACAATTTTTGATGTATAAGTAAATCTTAAATCTATTTTTTAAGATAGAGAGTTAGAATGCTCTCATTTTGAAATTAGAGTTAAAAATTAAAGCTCTTTGTTAACATACTCTATGCAATTATGTACACAGGATTATTAACCCAATTATTTTGTGTTTTTAAGACACTTTTTCATGTAAATTTATTAGATGGACTATAAAAATAGGCAATAAACATGCTAACAGCTAAAAGCTGCAGTAAATTTACTTGCTTTCTTCCTTCTGTGTGTTATCCATTAGAAAATTATTGTGACTGAGGCAGTAAACCTGCGTTGTGTTAGTGCCCTGCTTCTAACATGTTTTTGTATAGATTATATAGCATGAAAACAGCTATGCAGTGTGGATAACTATGACTGTGATGTTCCTGCATGTGTATAATGTAAAGCTGATAACTCCTGTAGCCTATTTAATCTGATTTGAAATGAATCTTTTCTCTAGACAAACTTCCCTTAGGGCTGCTTTTAAAAGTTACATGTCTCGAAGAAAGACAAAAAAAAAAAAAAAAATCCTGTAAGGCATTAGTTTGAGTAGCCTGTGTTTCCTGTCTTTCTACTAAGTTCTAATTTCAATTTGTGAAGGAAGTTATCTCCTGTTTTAAAAAATTATAAGGAAAGCACAGGACCATACAGACTGCATTTATACTTTGAGAAGAAGCAAAAAGAAAACTTCAGAAAACAGAGTTGTAGAACAGATCATAAATGAAAGAAAAGAAGAACCATAGCTAGTGGATATATAGTGGATATAAAAGTAACTCATTGGCTTTTGGAATAGAAAATGACTGAGGATACTTTCTTAATTATAAGTATGATAATATTTAGCTTACTGTAGTTCCACTTAGTAATTCCAGTTACTCATAATTCCATTCATTTCGCTGTGTAATGTTTTGGTAGATGGGAATAAGAATCTAGGGTTGAATTGTTTCTCCAACTCAATGTTTTCAGTTAACTCTACATGGACGAAACCATACAATCTACAACTATTTTTCATCCTATTCTTCTTCTTCCATTTCTGTGTTTAGTTTTCCATTTTCTACATTTTATTTTTAGTCCCTATTCTTTTCTGTCTCCTGATTTCTCACTTCCATTTTTAGATACTGCGGAGGAATATGTAGAACTTCTTTCCTTAAGAAGGCTGTATCATTTGCTTCCCAACACTCCTGAACTGTGAAAGAAGAGAAGGAGCAGTGCAGTGTCTGACAGTTAAAGCTCATATACCGAGCTTTGTCAATAATCTGCTTCTGACCTGAAGACTTTGCATTTTTTGAGTACCATTTTGATAGCAATTTTAAGGAGGAAATGGCTGCTTCCATTTCAGGGAAGGTATTAAATCTATAAAGAGGCAAGAAAAAATTTGCTGTCTCCAGTGCAGAAGAGAAAATTGATTATTTGTAGTATTAGCTGCTTGAAATAGTTTAGGTAGTTGTAAGAAATATCATAGTGGAAATGATGTAATTCAGTTTTGAGGTGGAAATTAACAATGTGAATTAGATTCTCAAATGATCCTGAAAATTCACTGGTTATATATGCAGTGTGTGTGTGTGTGTGTATATATATATATTTATTTATTTTAATAGAAGTAGCTATCAACATTGAAGGAGGAAGGGAATTTCTAGGTTTTGCCTCAGCCAAGTCTAAGCTAAAAGCATAGACACAGGGAAGACTGTTGGGATGCAGGCTGCTGGAAGGAGCAAGCCAAGAGGTGGAGCTGTGATTGTGATGCTGAAGGAAGCAAATGGAGTTCCTTAGGCTCACCAGGTCTTGTTGGAGTGGCATGCACAGAGCTGTATCTACTGGTGTTTGTTTCCACACTGAAAGAATTACATTCTTTATAAATGTCCAATCTTGTAATATTAGCTACGTACATAGCCATGGTTCAGTGCAAGTTACACTTTTTGGCTTTTGTGTACTGAAGATTATGGACATTTTCCTAAGGCTACTGTGAGCTTCACTATATACTTATATGCATCCTATTTTCCCTAGTATTTCTAGTTTTCTAGCACAGAAAAAGGTTCCTATTATTAAAAAGAATACATGGAAGTCTCTGACCAGTTCAAAAATTTGAGAAGGCCAATTATTTTTTCATATTGCCTTGAACAGACAAACTGAAGAAATGCTCAAGGCTTTGCTATATATGCTAAAAAGGCCATAACAAGCAAAAGAGCCCAGGTTGGTGGATTAGGGAAGATCAAAGTTAGCATGTGCTCATTTGTGTTGAATGGGAAAAATAGGTATTTGCCTTACACCTTTACCCTTATTTTCTTGCACCATTATCTTTGTTTAGGTTTTGCTGTGATGTTACATAGTACAAATACCTACTACAGAAGAAATAGTTCAGTGGTTTCAGATTAAGGATATCTGATATTCTAATATTTGTAATAAGCCACATTTTCAGCATGAAATGCAGTATTTTGCAGTGAAGTTCAAGCTTAGATTTGTAATTGTAAGTGCTTGCTTACCTCATTCCATTCTGGGGAAAAAGATGATGGCCACAGTCATTAAACGGTCACTGAAAGTCTACAGGGAAACTAAGATTTACTATACTTTCAAGTTATTTTGCCTTTTTCAGATGTTTTGTTTAACAGAAAACCCAGAATGTTAGAAACTAATGTTAGAGGAACTGAAGATTGGTAGTAGTATCAAAAAAAAAAAAAAAAAAAAAGCCTGGATGATTTAGGGTGCCAGCAGCTGACACTGCTGCAGAAGTGTGATGCTGCCTGTGAAGGAAAATGTGATGCTTTCTGATAACTGTGCTTACAAATAAGATACCTTTGTTTTCTTATGAGGTTATCTTCTGAGATGGTCAAATGGAGGTTGAAGTGACTTCAAGTCACATGACAAAGTGAATGAAAAATGTCAAATCTTCCATTTTCCATTTCACTAAGGCCCAAGACCCCGTGCTGCCAGATGACATGGGTGTGGTGCCTCCAGATAGCAGAGTAGCTCTGTTTAAAGAAAGACCCACAAATCCCAGGAACAACAAAACATTACTTATAAACCTAATTTATTAGACGAGCTCTAAACATTCAGAATTTGGAGTTGTTTTTGCCAGTTTTGAAGAAGTATAGTTATGGATTTTTGGCTGGAGCAGTAAACTGTGATGGGATTTGTAACATTAAGCAATTGAGTTTCTCAACTGGCAGGAGAATGGAGTAGAGATTTCCATGTCAGGGAAGGCAGGGGCACCTGGATGGGTATCACTGAGGAAAGAGGACGTATTTTGATACTTTGAGTTCCTGAACATCTCAGCCACGATAGCTGGAAATTCCTGTGAAGCATCAAACTAATCAAAATCCTCCTGTTGCTTTGAAATACTTCTTTTTTTTTCCAAGTTAGAAAAAAAGTCATCTGTTACAGGAAATACAAGCCAAAAGTCAACTAATGAAATTGCCTTTGATTTTTTTTTCATTATTCATTAGAAGCCTTATTTTCCATAAAAATGTTTTCTTTTAGTGTCTTGCTGAGATGAACTTTTGAATTCCCTAACATTTGCAATGCTATGGACAACGTAGTCTCTTAACTTATTTGGAGTGTTCTGCAAGAACTCAGCCAGTGCCTTGATATTAAACACACCATGGGAGATGTTGCAAGATCATTCAGTGGCCGGTTTGGTCAAAAAACATTGTTGGAGCCTCTTTTCAACATCTTTCTTTAAAATAATAGAATAAGTGAACAACTACAAAGAAATACACTTAGGTGCTAAGATAAAAACACACTTCAGGAGAAGAGCTACTTTCTGCAATTTTATTAAAGGTGTATCAATTCAGCAGGTAGGGATCCATTTCTGTAGAAATGTAGTATGTACATTCTGATAATTATGAATTAAAGGTATATTTTTATCATTTATGAGCTAGAGCACTCAATGTCTATCTAAAATACATGTTTGGTTTCTCAAAAGTTAAAAAAAAAAATCTAATTTCAAGTAGAATAATTTTTCACTGGTTTATGTCACACATGTCCTTAAAAATTAGCTTGTGCCCTCCATACTTGAGGACAGTACAAGTATTTTTTTTAAAGTTTAGCTTATGCTAAATGAGTCAGAAATGGGCTCATTTATCTGGTGAAAAGTAAAGTAATCACATTAAAGATTTATTGGCATTGTACTGTGAGACTAAGCAAATGCACATTAATTATAATGAGCTTTTAAGCATCTAGGTAAGTAATTCAAAATTGGCCCTTTAGAATGGTCCTCTACTACAAGCTAATTACTTTAAGTGCCCTAAACAGCAAAAACAGCCATTGAGCTGTGAACTTTAGCTAGAAGGTCTATTCTCAAAATTAGTTTTCATGGTAATAAAAAGTGTATCATTCTGGATGAATAAGGATTTGTTTTATGTAATTCAATAGGTTTCTTATATTAAAAACAATTAATTAGTTTGTCTGGACTGTCTGATTTATTTTTATGATGCTGAGGAATGGCTTTCAAATAATTGAAGATTCAACCAGTATAAGCAATTCTTCCATCTGCAGGAAAAGCTGATGATGTCTTTTTTCACTGCTGTTTTACTGAGTTTTTTTATTTGTAGCTTTTTGTACTTTTATGGGGTTTAAGTCAGAAAGACAATTAAATCACTTAGTTTGACCTCAATTTGGCATATTACAGGCCATTACATTTTTCTCCATTAGGACTGCATTGAACACAATAACTTGTCCAAATAAGAATAACTTAACACAAGTCTGTCTTCCAAAATGACACTCAGTCTTGGTGTCAAGACATCAAGGAAAGATGACTTGACATATTCCCTTGCTATTTGTTACAGTGATTAGTCTCACTTTCTAAAAAAAAAAGAACAGAAAAATGCATCTGGCCTGGTTTGCAGCCTTTACTTCTAGTTATGCCTGTGTCTGCCTGAGGGCCCATTGCACAGGGTGATGCATGCACAAATGCTTGAGTGACCCTGTTTGCGCTGCAAGAAGCAGGAAAGCATGTTCTCCTCCTGAAAATACTGGTATCTTATCCTTCATTTTGATTGATTGCATAGCTTGATCTCTTGAATTTGTTAAGAGATTTTTTCCCTTGCCTTGAAAAATTTGGGAGAGCAGTGGGGGTCTTTGGTACCTTCCTGGGAATCTGCCAGCTGGACTGATCCCTCAGATCAGATATATTCTGAGGCTAAGATGGGAATGGGTGGCAAAATTGATTGCTTGTTCAATTGGACATTACTTTCTAGAGTTGTTTTCAGAGCTCTTAGATACTGTTAAAACCTTATTTATATTTGAATTAACCCTGCCTATCTAGCTGGGAGAGTTAGTGCTTTCATATCTTTGCTCTCAGATATTTTGAGTTATACAGTTATCAAAATGGGTTTCTTTTTATTGCAATTCTCTTGCTCTATTCAAACATGCAAGAAAAGATTATTTTATTTCAAAGTGGATGGACATATGGAAAAAGTTGTTAAAAACTGAAATAGAGGCAAATATTCAAAATATGAAGATTAGTGATTCTCATGTTCCTTACCTGCCTGTTACTGTGTTCAGCTCTGGATTTTAAAATGCCAATGGTAGATGTAAACTAGTTGCTTTCTTGGTTCAGAGTCCTCTAGCAAACTTGTGCAGGTAGAAGTTAAAGTGCAGTTAATAAGTAAAGCAGGAGACTTGCATACAGTAAGAGATCAGCCAGGGATTGCATGCAGGGCACTCTCTCTAGAGCGTGCACACACTGGAACAGGACGTGTTTGAATTGCATGTTAGCAGATTTCCAGCAGCTCAACATTAGATCCCAGAAAAAGTAACAGTGTCTTCAGTTTTAAGATCTGTCAAGGTAAACAGAAAGGAGATCACTGGGAGGTCCTATGCATCACCATAGGATTTTGTCTGCATGCCAGATGTTACCTACCTGGTGGGAATGACACAGCTTTTGTAGGTGTCGTCGTAGGCATGATCATCTGTACTATTTTATTTCTTTGGGGCCTGTCTAGGACTGTGTACTGTATCCCCCTTCATGCTGCAAATCTCTCAGGTTCTCAGGACTCTGTGCATGCACACGTGCATACTAAGTGGTGTTAATTCTTTACAGTCGAGCACACTAAAGTGTCATTACCTCTGCTAGCTGTAAGATACAAGGCTGACAATGTAAATAATTGCTGTTAAGTAACAACAACCAGATATTCAACAATTAGAGCCTGATCCTGAAACTTCCTTCTGTTGCCACCAAATATGGGTGGTGATAGCCACTGAGGGAAACCATGGCCTAGCTGTGCATCTCACATAACAAGTTATCTTAAAACTCAAAATATTTGAAGTAGATCTAATCTCATAGTAATTTTATGTGAAAAGTCATCAGTGAGTGTGTATTTGACTACTTTTATTATATAAATGTTGAAAGTACTGGTGCCACTTACTTCAAAATGTGGAACCAAAAAGAACCTCAATAGCGGGTTCTCTTTGTGATTCTTTGATCTGCCTTTGGAAGTAATGAAGATAACTGATCATCTCTAATGAGGGAGCATGTGGTCTAATTCCTGTCTGTTGTGTGTATTTCTGCATATGCTATTTGGTATTTGTCTAGTCTTTAGCTCTGTCTAGAAGTCCCAAAACAGACACTATCATCCTGAGGGTAGTTAACAAATTATCTCTAGGACAGTTTTGTATTAGTTGAGTGCTGCTCTGTTACTGGGGGGAAAATGGCTGAAGGTGCTTTCTTATGGTGTTATAAGTGTAGCCCTCACTTCAAAATATTTATCTGGAAATATTACAAATGTTTAAAATTAATCTCTATCATGTATAAAAGCACCAACAAAAAACTGTGCTAGAAGAGTTAAATACCAATACAAAGTGACAATACACTGCCATTAAGGAATGTTTTTGAGAGACTTTGTTAGCTTCCGGAAGGGTGATATTCTCACCCTTTTTGTCTGGGTTTGCATCTCGGAGTTGCTGTTTTTATTGGCAAAAAAAAAGAAAGTAACTATTTAAGACTTATGCTAGTGGACTTATTTCAGAAAATTCTGAAATATATCTCTGCTGGTTTTGACAACACCTGCCCTATAGAAGTGATCTATTCCTAGTTTGGCTAATAAAGGATATTCTAGGTAGTATAGTAACTTTTATTTAATGTGTAAATGTTAGCTCTCAAACAACATTTGTAATCTTAAAAAAAAAAAAAGTCTATATCTATATTCAGATCAGTGATGTATTGTCTGCACCACTGTTCCTTTTGCATCCATAGGATGTAAAAGTGTACTTTTTTCTTACTATGTATCCTTGCTCGCCTATATGAGATAAAGTGGGCTAATGACACTAGATATTATCTGAGCTAGACATTACCTGTCATATCTCTTTTTGCTTGTGTAGAATAGCTTCATCAGGAAAATCTCTCTCATCCTTTTGAGAATCTTCACAACAAATTCTTCTTCCCAAAATCCAGTATCTCAGATCAGGCCACCTTGATTGCTGCCCAGTAGTCTTTATTAGTATAGAAATCCCTATGAAAATGGCTGCAGAACAACTAACTGAAAACTCACAAGCTTCGAGCCTTGCTAGTCCTCTATAGAATGAATTTCCTCTTAAGGACTAAGTGCCTCAACTTGAATAGATGCTTGCTCTGTTTCTGTTCTCCTTAAGAACACGTGCTTCATAAAAGACAATAGGAAGGTGTTGTGTTTTGCAGTAATCTATGGGCCTGATATCACGTACAAGATTTCATGAAGACTGGTCACCTCATCCAGCAGCACTTTTGATGAGAAAGCTAGTAGCTTAGGTATCAAAATTAAGTGCTAATGGGTGTCAGTACCCTACAAATGGAGATATAAAGTTGATTAAGAAAACCTTCTGTGAGATTATTTCCTCCCAGTACTGTTACATGTGATGGCAAAACACTGCCTATGAGGTGCAAGAGGTGGAGTCAGATCTCCTCAAGCAGAAGCTGAAATTCAGCTTTTCGCCTTTGTTTTAGAGTTTAATGGCTTAATTTAATGGCTTAACTATTATAAACAGGACTTTTGGGCTGGATTTTTACATTATGCCTTGTTTTTTCCTAGCCAAAATTGGTCAACAGTTTTGTTTATCTCCAGGCTTGCCCAAGGCCAAAAATCTCCTTGAGGTATTTGGTATTCTGTCAGCTGCTGGCCTGTGATGGCCTTTCTCCTCAAAGGAATGTTAGTTTTTTTCAGGGAATAAGTAATTTTTCATGAAAATCATTCAAGTCTCCTGTTTCCCAGGTCTGTGATCTCAATTTGTACATGAAAGGAGGGTTGCACTTTCTTTCATGGTTGTTTGTATTTTGTGAGGAAGAGTTGTTTCATTTATACTAACTCCCACAAAAATAGTTGGTTGATGCAGGTCTTTACTGGGAGGAGAGCTTCCAGGTTGGCCCAGCTGGGTGGTTGGGGTGTGTCACCTAACGAGAACCCCATTCCCTGAGATTCCTCGTGTTTTTCCTTCACGTTTCTTTCAGGCTGTGTGTGGACCTCTGCTCCATGTGTCTGCTGCTGTGAATTTTATACCTAGGTCCCTGACTCTCCTTAGCATTATTTAAGTTGTCAGGTGCTCAGCTCGCAACAAAATCATTTTGGGAATCTAGCTCCTACTGACAAATCTTGTGTACATGCCCTACACCAGGGTTTCCTTTACAGTGAAACCCTGTGACCAGGATGTCTCCACTAACTGTGTGGCCTGGCTGCTGTTATCTGAGAGCTGCAGAGACTAAAGATAAGGCTGCTTTTTGGAACATGAATTCTGAGTTGCTACTTCTGAAAGAGAGCAATATGATGCTTAAGATTGAATAAAAAGCAGTTCGTATAGGCTCTCATGGCCTTAGCAAGAGTGAAAACATAGCAGGGATCAAAGCAACCAAGGCAGTAGTAGTTAATAAGTATCACTTCTTGTAGCATTCAATAGACACAATGGTTTTAATACATCTTCAAAAGCATTTGCTGTTGGCTCAGCAAACCAAAAACTGATTTGATTTCCTCCTTCCAGACTCCTTCAAAACACTATTTAACAGTCTATTCAGACTTGCCTTCTCAAAATGTGATGGGCATGATATGTTTTCTTTTTCTCTCAGCTTGGTTTGAAGCCTTTTTTAGTCTTTTGATCTATCTCTGATCTGGATTTGTTAAAATGATGACCTAAGTATTTTGATGGTATGGCAATATTGGGGTTAGTTCAAACGGAAATAACATCCTCTGATAGCTATTATTGAAGGCCGAGACCCCTTGCTAGTCAAAGAATGGCAAAGCTTCCCACACCTTAGGATTTGTGCCTAAGCAGGACATGAAGCCAATCCCAGGAATGAGCAGTTAAGTGAAGATACTGCGCTCTTTTTCTGTGCGCAAGTCTTCAGCTTTTTCAGCAGCCAGCTGTGGAGAGAACTGCATGCAAGTTACATCTTCTGAGACACTCACACCGTGGGAGGTGTTAAACTTCCAGCACAGTCTGAAGTGTTTCCAGGAATCATGAAAGATAATAAACATACTCATTTTTTCTTAAAGCCCTCTCAGATATTAATCCAGCCAGAGAATATGTCATTGGGGTAGCAACAGCCCTGTTTAGCAAGGTATAAAGTTCCCTTTTTCCTAAACATCCCAGGCGTTACGGAATTTGCAATTTAAACAGCTGAGAGGGTAGGAGCACATCTGAAGTATTTGAGGAACTGCATTGCATAGACAAGTAGGGTCATAACTTATGAAAACATTTGCAAAACACATTCTACATTCCAGTGAGGCAAAGTTAAACAGTGAGAGCATCTTTCTGCATAAGAGAGGCATTGGGGAGCAGAACATAATTGGGGAGATAATCACTGAAATACACTGCCCGGGCACATTCTTCAAATGGCTGAACTTGCTTTTGATAACTTTAGATTCTCCAACAATGGTTTGTAGGGAAAATTCAGTTGGTATTACAGTATGAGTGATGCTGGAGCTTACGTAAGAATTTTTTCCTTCCTACGTCCCACTGTATTTCCAATCTGTACGCGATCATAGGCTGCTTTGCAGGATATATTTGGGTCAGAAAAAGACTAGTGTGTAATATGTTTTCTCCTGAAAATTGAGAATATAAACAGTAGAGGTGGGAAAGATGAGCTCAGTTGTCTTCCAGTTTAATGGCAGTCTGAAAATTGGTTTGGCTGTCGCTGTGGGAATGATGTAATATTGGCAGTGGTAGGCAGGAGAAGAGCCAGGGATTTCGACTTAATACACAGAGCTCCAAGGCAGCTTCTCTGTGTACCATCCAACATGCAATTAGTGCAGCTGCACAGCCATGACTCCTTTCCCTCCCATCCCTGTTAGCTATTGCATTTTGAGGGACCACAACAGTAGATGAGGAGGCCTCTAAAAAAAGAGGCAAACTGGGTAGGAAGCTTCCTCCCTGCCCCCTGCTTCCTTGGAAAACTGCACAACTACATGCACTGAAGGTGCTTGCCCTCCACCTTTAAAGGCAAAGGTAGCGTTAATACAGTGATGGTCAAGTGTGTCCTGCTGATGAAAATGAGAAGTTCTCTCTGCAATGTATAAAAGGCAAAACAGATATAAAAACTTGTAAGTGGTCTTCTGTGAGCCGGAGCAACAAATCACTTCAGAAACCTGCAGGCGCTGTTCTGATGGTAATACATTGTGTGCCAGTTGAGCTTTTTTCTGTTTGTCTTATGCCACACAAAGTTGTTTTGAATATTAAATAATAACCTGCAAGATCTATTAATACTTTATGCTATTAACCATTTAACAATGTATAGAAAACCAATTGCCATGCTAACTGGAAAATTCCATGTATTCCTGTATCACCTCTTTAAAACTTCTTTGAATAATGCTTGTACATGATAAGAGTAAAATCAGCAGATAAAGCAATAAATACTGTAACTTTAAAAAAAATAGAGATCCTAACTCTTACTGGTCAGTCCCTTAAGACATGCAGATTTAGGGTTAGTTATTCTTAAATCAGCATCCACTTCTGCAAGGCTGAGTGCTGATAAACATCACGTGCTGTTGTATTAAATATAATAAATTCATTATTTTTCTGGCTCCAAGGCTAAAAAGCTATTAGCCCAAATGAGCTATCAAGGTGATATGATAAAGGCCTAGCTGAATATTTTTACTGAATTAAATTAAATACACATGTGCTACTTGTTCTACAAAGAACATAAGGGAAAATATGACTAATACATAGAGCAAAGATTAGTTTACTTGTCAGCTCATGATCATGATATAGATGGAATTTCCTTCCATAAAAACAGCATGACAAAGAGTTTATGAATATTTTCATCAGTAGCAAATGTTTCCATTCACAGAGGAGAGCTTTAAGCCCACAAACAAGAAGGACTGACATATTTAAGACTCAAGGGAACGTCATCAGAAAATGTAAACTGTCTGGAAGAAACTTGCAGCTTTGATCGTTTTATCACATCAGAAACAAGTGAATCACAGCTGTGAAATACATCATAGCACAAACATAACCCATGTTAAAAAAAAAAAAAAAACCAATTT
>NW_020450638.1:277767-322459 GCF_003343035.1 Apteryx rowi
AACTTTAGTAATGTAACATTGTGTAATATTAGAAATCCGTGCTATCCTGTAGCTGAGCACAGGTTTAAGTTCTGCTGAGAGCAATGAGAGCTTGTGGATGGAGGGCACTATTTTGTGTGTATTGTGTTACCAATTTAAGGTGAAAGATGCAGCTTTTTGAACACTACAAGTGTGATGATATATTTTCAGAGGATGGCATAAGGATTTCATATACATTTGCTGTCTCACATTTAGGATTGTTCATAAATGTAGTATGTTAAATTACAGATCAGTAAGTAACATATAGATGCAGTGTATATAAATTTTGAATATGTTTAACTCTCATGAAAATTGTTGGCTTTAATAGCTTAAAAATAGTTCTCTCCTAGAGTAATGATAGTCCTCATAAGTGAATATAAATTAGTTAAATATGACAATATGACTTTGAGTCATTGTGTAAAAAAATTTATGCACTGAGCTGATTTAAAATAGCAATATCAAGTATTTGGAGCTAAGTCACATTCTGCAAAATGAACATGTGCATCGCTTCAGTCATTCTCATGTACCCTTCCCAGCCTTTCTGACCTTTCCTTTTGAAATTGGAAGGGATATGCAAATAAAATTGGAAGGGGTAATATTACCCTAAATGGGAGTAATAAAAGGACAGTGCTGTGGCAGATCAGCAGAAGCTAACACATAGGAGAGAGCAGGCCTAATCGTAAATAGAGGATAATAGGGAGCGTAAAGTTAGAACAATACTCCTAAAAATGGATAGTTAGCAGAATGGATTAGAGAGATACTGAGGAAGGGAGGATGTCTTGCAAAATGTGTTAAGGAAAAAGCCTTACAGCCTTCAAAATGTGTTAGAGAAATTAAAAAATCAGAAAATCTCTGTAAAGGGGAAAAACCCAACCCTCTAGAAATATTTTTATTTTCATTTGAGTGCTGCGACATCTTTTCCACGCAAAGAGTTAGAAATTCAGGATGTTGTTCTTATTATAGCTGTTGACTTAACCCAAATAGGTAAGCATACAGATTTTCAAGTGTGTGCTAGCTCTAGGGGCAAACAGCAAAGTTCTAAGCAAATGAGATAATTAAGTTACAGGATTACAGACATTTGCTTCTAAGGCACTCTTAAAGAATGGCTTACTACATTTCTATCATTTACATTATTTTAGCCTCCCTACTTAAGAGACAGCTGGCCTTTGTTTGTGGGCCGCGTAATAAAAACTTCTGCTTAATGTGCAGTGTGGTCCAAGAAGCAATCAGGATGCATCTGGAGTGGGACAGTGAATGATATTTTTCAATGCCTGAAAGCAATGACTCTGTAGGTTTGGCACAGTCCTGATGCTCTATGCTTAGGGTACATGTGAAGGGAGACCCTTTACATTGCATTACAGAGGGAATCCACAGTACCGAGTACGCAATATGAAGTTGATTGTTGCATGGGCTGCAGTATCCCTGCTCCAGACTGGCTCCATGTTGTAGCTATTTTTCTAGGATTTCTAGGTGTCCAGCATACTGTTGAATATCAGGAAACACCATTTGGTGGTCACTTCAAGAAATATCATATCTCTTCAAGTAATAAGTTGCCCAGTATTTTGCCATCAAAAGCTGTTATATAAGTTACCAGTGAGGAAACATTTGCATAAAGAGCTGATTATTCTACTTGTCTGTAGAGCTTGAGGGCAGTTCCACAAAATATGGTGGGAATAATCAAGATCCCAGAAAAAAAAAGTGGGGTTAAGAGGGACATTGAGAAAATTGAAGTTTGGGCTGAAAGAAACCTCGTGAGTTTCAGCAAGATGTGCAAAGCTCTGCTTGCCCAGAGGTATAACACCATGTGTCAGTACGGTCCTTGACCTGACTAGACTAATAGCTAGGCAAAAAGGGCCCTTACAGTGGACACCAGGCTGAACGAGTCAACAGTGGGCTCTCATCACTACTAAGATAAATCTTGTGCTGGTCTACTTGCAGAGAAGCATAGCTAGCAAGAAGTTACTATCTGGCTGACTTGGTACTGATAAGGCTGCCTTAGTAGGTCCTGTTTGGGTTCTCTGGTTCAAGAAGGACCTTAGACTGAAAGATGGTCCTGCAGAGAGCTACCAAGATACTTAGGGAGCTGGAGGGTCTGATCTCTGAGGCGAGGTTAAGGGTGCTGGTTTTGTTTAGTCTAGTGAAGAACAGACTGTGGTGGAGTGGCAGGGGGTTAATGGTGATGTACAACTATGTGTGACAGTGCTAAGGGAAGAATGGATGGCAGCCTAAAACCACTTGAAGGAGGGTAACAAGCCCAGTAAAGCCAAACTGGCTTGGACAGTGAAAGATGGTAAACCAAGATCCCTTGGTTCGATGATGAATCACAGCTTGGAAAGTTCAGACTGTATGTTCATTGCTAGAAGGGTGATGTGGAACTGGAGCAGGTTGCCCAGAGGTAGTAGAATCAGCATCCTTGGAGGTCTTCAAGACCCAGCTAGGCAAAGCCATGGCTTACCTGATCTAGTGCTGGAGCTGGTCACACTTCAAGCAGGTGGCTGGACTGGATGGCCTCTCTTCATAAGATTATAGATGCATTTGCTTTTTCAGACATCGTTATGTATCTGATGCACACTTTTCAATGTGAGAGGGAGTCTGCTGGCCTACAATGACCTCGTGCTCACTGACTCTATAGCAAAGCCTATGTCAGCTTCTAGCATGTCCGTGTTCAGCCCAACTTTCAAACTCTTCTACAGAGCCATGTAACTTACAAGTTATACTGTAGGCATGTATAGGACAAATCAGCGCTTTCATTAAAGAAATGTATATGGATTATGTTACAGTGGTATTTAAATTTCAGAAAAGGAAACACATCCATTTAATACATGAAAAAAGCTAAACAGTTATGAAGGGAAATAGCAATCATAAATACTAGAATGGTAGTCTGTGAGCACTTCTAGCATGATTGCTAGGAGTCAGTTGGTGAAATCTACTTTCTCTGTCCCAGTTATGAAATATATTGGTGTTAAGGTGGTGGAATATGTTAGTGGGCAGCAAGGCTCAAAACAAGACCATAGAAGAATAGAGCAGAATTGCCTTAATGCAATTAGTATACGTTAATACATCATATATTGATATCATGTTTCAAGTCAAATCAAGTAGGAAGCCTAGTTTAAGATGATTGTAGTGTAACTAATTACATATGTCAAATGGCATCTGGAGGGCAAAAGTTTTCATTTTTTATAAACAAGAAAGATGCTGCCTTTTTTCGCTCTTGAGCAGCAAGAATGATCGAGGTCTGTTTCAGTTCTGCTTTGTAAACCCCGGGTACATACAATGAAAATTATTTAGAGAATCTATGCTGTTGGAGCATCTACTGAGAAAAAGAAGAAAGTAGCTCCAACTGCTTTTTCTGCACTTCCTATCTAAACATACAGATTGTTGTCTTGGTTGAGCAACAACATCTGTTACTCTGGAAAAACAGATGTTTGAAGAATGCTGGTAATTGGGAAATATTAAAAAGGCAAAGATGAATCTTCAGCAGCTCCCAAGGCAGCAAGGAAATTGGAAGAGAAGACAGATGCAATAAGTATTTGCAAAGAAGGAGTGAAGAAAAAGGAAAAAAAGGTATCATGTGAGTTGTTTAATTTGGAACAATAAAGAAAAGCTCCAGGAAGAAAAGTGCTGTGAAAATATTGTGTGAGCTTGTTCTTGCTTTTGTTCTCTTTAATCACATTCCTTATTTATAGCAGAGTTGATGACTTAGGGGTTTGCCAAGAATCCTTTCATAGTTCTGGATGCTGATTTACGCTGAATCTCATAGGCTAGCAAGGGGATGCTGGATTAGTTGGACAATAGCTGGGTATAATTCTTGACCATGTTATAACAACTCTCGAGATGAAAGTCTGACTCCAGGAGATCAAATAGGAGTTTTTTTTGTTTGATATCAGGACTTTGCTCTGTCTTTTCATTTTTTTCACAGCTTGATCAGAGCAGAGGAAAAAAGAAAAAAGTACCGGTATGGTGGCTGTTTTGTAGTGACATTAGAACTGAGAGATCCAGCCTTTGTAACCTTGTGGTCTTTTTTTTTTTAAAGCCTCAAACCATGGAATTTAATGTTTTATGTTTATGCATATGTGTAAACTTGGAAGAAGAGCTTGACCTAATTGTTCTAATTTCAGAAGATTAATAGATTCAGAGTTAATTTTTTTTTAATTTTCATATTTTTAAGCAACTCATGTGATGTTTTGGGGTCTGACCTGTAGATTTGGAATGCTTGGAATAGTCAGTCCTGGATCTCTCAACAGGTTTCTCAAAGCCTGGTGTACTTCAAATCAAGCTTCTTGACTCTAAAATTTATCTGGAGATCTTTGCCCTTTCCCTCCAAGTCCAGCATGAAAAAAGCAGAGTTGAGAAACACTGATTAAAGAGAAAAGTATAGTTCAGACAACATAGCTGAACTTCAAAGCATTTGGCTCAGTGCCATGTTTTTCCTGAATGTGTTTGCTTCTCCCTTTGCACTCTTCAAAAATGCGAAAATCAGGAGACATTTTCATAGTGTTTCCTTCCTTGGGAAGAAGGATTCATTTCCTGACCCTCAGATGATGCAACACTCCTCTGTTGTTCCTGTTGCTGTAAAGAAATATCCTGCTCTCAAGCTTGCAAGCTGAGAGAGATGCAGGCAGTGTGCAACAATTGCCTCAGTTCTAGGCACCTTCAGGGCGGTTAACAGAAAAGATAAAAGTAGAATTGAGTAGGCATATATACCATCCCGGATTATGTCCAAAAATCATCTAATCCCATACCCTGTCTCCAGCAATGATTAGTGTCAAACACTTCAGACAAAATGGGATTATCTGGCCTTCACTCCTCCATAGACATTCACAAGCTTATTCTGAGTTGTAATCATCTGAAATTGGCTTAAATCCTGAAGCCTGTGGTTTAATGTCTTTTACACTGAATCAGCTATAATGAATTATGTTGTTGTGGATGTTCTTGGCATCCACAGAAATGTCCACTGTCTTCTCAGACTTTGCAGATTTCTTGACCTCCACAGCCTTTTGCGGCAGTTTGCCATCCACAGTTTAATTGCACATTGGGTGAAAATAGCTTTGGAGTGTCCCTTTGCTCCTGTGCTAACAGGGCAAGAGCAGAGAAATTTCTTGCCAGCATTCTCTGGAGCCCTGGTTATTTCTGTAATGGTTATTTTGTATGCTTTTCATCACACTACCAAGTTTTCACTTCCTTTTCATGCCACTTTTTGCAATCTCACTTCATATGATCAACACTTATTTTCATATTTGATCATTCTCAACACTTGTCTGACTTCTTATGTTTGGCAGTGTCTCTTTTGCACTGATGTTCCGGACTGCTTATGGCAGGAGGAATGTGTTAAGTGAGGAACACTGCAGATCTGTAAATTCAGTGAAACTTCCAAGGCAGAGTAATGACTTTTTAACTAATTAGGATTATGAGCAGGAAAGAAAGCTCTGAAGAGAGAGAAGGGAGAGGATGAGGCAATTTCATCATTAACAAAATCAGGAGAAGAGCTCAGAGAAAGGGAGGGACAGAGCAAGCAGAAGAGTTTGCCCCATTCTGGATGATACACTGAAAAGTCTGAGAAGAAACTATTATAAAGTATGATGCAAAAATACATTTTCTTTATACTTTACTTTCCTCTTCCTGTACCTGTTTCCAATTTTATATTGAAAAATTTACTTCTTAGTGTCTCAGAAGCAAATAAATACTATAAATAGTATAACATTATAAACTGTTGAGTGCTAGATGACTACAGACCACTACAGTTATAGGAAAACCTATTATAAAAGTACTGCATAAACTTTACCACCATAGTTTTTAAGGATGGTATTAAGAGGATATGATCACCTTTCACTAATGTGGAAGCATCCAAGTTAGGAAATAGTAAATGTGGTCTTTACAAAGAAGGATGGTGTTTCAATAAGAACCCAAATGTTGTTCTATGTCAAAGTTTATCTTTGTTGATTAAGTTGTATGAAAGAGCTATATTATGTGCCTTAAAATGTAAACAGCAGTTAGCCAAAAACATAGAGAACTGGAGTGCCTGGGAGACTAAATGGAGCAATCTGGTGTTATGGGGGCCTCATAAACTGGAAAGGTCTTGGACTGTTACAGCTGTTGTGCAATTCTGAATTGCTAGCTAGAGGAACAGGCCTTATAAGTGTGAGGAAATATCTCTGGTTCTGGATATCCTACAGTATATCTGAACTGTCATTTTGGCAATGCTTTTACTGTTGTATTAGGTGATGACATAGGTATACAGAGACTTGTGCTTTTTGTTTACTTTTAAACTATGATAGCCTGAATATCCATGCAAGACAGAGGAGTGAATTGGCAGGAGTCCATTTTAGCTGGGCCTAGTCTGCCTATTTTTATGTGAGGACAAAATTTAATGTGTCCTGGAGTTTGGGGTTACAGAGAGCTCTCATGCCAGTTGACAATTCCTGAAGTTCCTGCCCTCTTCCTTCCTCACATCCATCTATGTCTTTGAGCATCTATGAACTAGAAGCTACTCAATGGCTAATGCACTACTGCTCAGCGCTTAAACCTTCATCCCATGCAGCCAGCTCCATTTCTGTGTTACTGAACAGCCACAGACTTAACATGCTGCTAGTTGGTTAAGAGATTGATTTAAGTATATCAAAACCCATATTTTTTAGTATGATGTTGAAATCAACGGCAATTTCAGATTCCTGGTCTAACCCACAGCCCTGCTGAAACCACATTAATCATTAATTCATTGTTTCACTATTTTTTTGCCCCAGTGAGTTTTTACTAAAGTTCAGACATTCATGATGATGGCCATGACTGTGGGAGGGCCCAGAGCCAGTGGAGAGAAGGGGAAAAGTTCATGGTACCAGACACAGATTTGGATTAGAGAAGAAAGCAGACGTGGGAAATGGAGGACCGAAAAAATCTGAGAGGTGGATGAGACTTTGTATTTCCTCAAGGAAATGCAAGGTGGGAGAATAGGGTTGGGTGCAGCAAAAGGAGCCGTGAGAAGTCAGCACGTCACCCACCAGACCATGCTTCCTGTGCGTCCTCCACCTTCCTACGCCACTATGGCTGATGCAGAGGCTAAGTGAGGTCTGAGGTGCAACAGGCAGAGTATCCCAGTGCTCTGTCGCAATACGTCCACACGCAGTCCTGGACCATGGTGCACGGGTATCCCTTGTGATATCCATTTCCAACCTCAGTAAAGACTTCACTGCTTATTTTTGTTTGATAGTTGTAGATAAGGGACTAGGCATATGCCTGTCAGTGTTTCCCTCCTCTTTCAAATGTTTATATATGGCTACCTAGGATACCTGAGACGTGTTTTTAGAATATGTCAGGTTGTTTTAAATAGTTTCTTTACTTTTCTTTTGCAGTAAGAGAAAGTTATTTTCAGAAAGCCACTTTTTGTGTCTGAAACATTAGCGGTGCATGTCAAATGAAGATAATTGCTTTGAAGCGCTGATTGCTTTGCAAACCTTTGTTAGCCAGCCAGATGGCTGACACTTCAGTGCCCAGTTGTGTGACTCCATAGCATGCTTGCGTCTTTGTATACTGTTTGCAGGTGTGATCAGCCTGTCTCAAAGAATATGGTGCAACCATATATAGGGAATGTTTATTCACTGTTTTTCATGGTACAGAAAGTAGGGGCACCAAATGAAACTATAAGGAAGCAGTACAAAGCAAAAAATAGTAGTTTTTTCACACAAATTGTGTTGTTCTCTGCAGTAAGATATTCTGGAGACCAAAAGCACAAACAGTTCAGGAAGTGATTAGCCAATAACATGAAGGTACAGATAAAACTGCTGGCTCCAGAAGTCTCTAAACCTTGGATTGCTGGAAACTGGGCATAGACACTGTTCTCACTTAAGCTCCTTCCCTTGGCTTTTGTTATCGGCCATTGCCAGAAATAGCTACGGGCACTCTGGCCCATATGGCTTTCCTACCTTCTTAGCTTTAGAAGGTGGAAGCCTGGGAAAGTTTAATTACTTGACATGAAGTATTTCAAAGATCATTGTTGGTTTTTCCAAATTTTCACAATAAAGTATTCCATCAGCTACATACCTGTTGTCCTGTATCAAGAAGGTTTAAGAAAAAAAAAAAACCTTAAAAACTGCAGTTGCAACAGCAGTTCAAATACTTTCTTTTCACTTTCTTGAGAGGAATTGATCTTTGCCTCGGTTAAAATCTATCTGCTTTGTTTTTAACTTGAATCTGTATGGGACAGCGAACAAAGAGGCTGGAACAAGCAGGAGCAGACTTGTCTGTTACTGTTGAAGAGAGAGGTACCTAACCCATGCAGCTAATTTTAATCTTAAAATGTTGGTGTCTTTTAACAGTTATGTAAGACGGTACTTTTGCAAAATCAAGAGGTTTTTTTCTTGGTTGTTTAAATAATTGGGCTATAGTCTGTGGCTTCTGATGTTCTCAAAAAATATTGCTGAGATACCAGGAACTCTGTTAAAATGTGGGTCTGTGTTAGTAAAGCTCTGGTTTCTCTGTGGGGTCTGTGAAGTGTCTTTTGGACTGCAAGGGGCACATTAGGGAAAGGCATTTGAATAGACTTTTCTGTCTTGTCCCAATAGGGGTAATTCTATCTAGAGTGTGGACCAGTTCATACAAATAAAATCAACTGAGAAATCAATATTTGCCAGAGAATTGATTTGCTGATCAGAAACGATTAAAGTGTAAAGTACTTAGAGATATCCCTAGGAATACTCAAATTTTTATACTGTGATCTCAGTATTAGAGACCTGAACTTTGCAGTCACTATAAAAATGTAAGCTTAAAACAATCTTGCATTTTAAGTTGCTTGCACCCTTTAAAACAGAGCAAACCCCTCCCCCTGAGCTGAACTCTTTAGAAAAACCAGCACAAATAAAAGTAATTGTGTGATTGTTTGAGACCTAAAATACATCTAATGCACCTGTTTGATAAAGTGTTTAATTTTCTTCCTTAACTAGTTGCCTATTTACTTGCTGTAATACCGCATTTTCTATGGGACTGTTCAAGCTGTTCTATAAATGCCGTGCATATCTGACACTTGATCCTTAGGATTTACGAATGGCCTGGCAAAAGAGCAAGTAGGTGACCGCTACTTACTAATGTCTGGGCAATGCAGATGGTGTTTCAGAGACTTGTGGGTTTATCATTCACCTTTAAATAGACAGTGATTTAATGCTTCCTTATATTTATATAAAGATTAGAATTAAATCTCTGTTAGTTCTGACTGAAATGTTTTTCAGCTTTAGTAGTAGCAGACAGATCAGGTTAAAATTCTGGCATATATTCTTCACTGAATAGTTCCATAATAATCACTTTGATTATTGTTTCTTTTTTTTGTTGCTATTGAAAACAACCCTGTAACCCAGTCTTAATCTATTTTTGAAGTGGGATTTGAATATTTGCTGACATTGGGAACCAGAATTGTTTTAGCATAAAAAGAGATTCCATCTTCTTTCCACTGAGGGTCTCTGGTGTCTGGTCTCTTGGTAATCTGTGTTTGTTTAAAGTCTCGCACATTGTACAGTTACATAGGGATGGGTCTTTAGAAATATCTGCTGTTTTTATTTAGAAGCTCAAAAAAAATCAAACAGTAACTTATGGCTTAAAAAAAAAAAGATAATAAAGTGTGAATGAATAAAGATGAATAAAGGAAGTTTAGTAGGAGTGAATCCAGGTGAACTCCATATATCTGCACTTCTCCATTCACTTGATTGAAAAGACAGCCTTTCCCAGGCAATTCTTCAGCAAAATTCATTAAAATACTTCAGTAAAATCTTTAGTAAAAAATTCTTCAGTAACCCCCCCCCCCCAAAAAAAACTAAATACCTTTATCTCCCTTAAAATCATAATCAACTATAATTTCATGCCATACTCTTGCTTGATATAAGCTTTTGAGTCCTGTGACTGTTAACTGAAACAATTGCATTCTTTAGATTAATGGCTGAATTGACTATATTGATATGTAAAAAGTAAGTATATGTTTCCATGCAGAAGACATTAATTTATTTAGTGCAAGGGTATCCTTAAGCTTATACTTCTTCAAAGATCCTCTCTCTTAAGTGTTAGAATAAGTAAAGTAGTAAGAGAACAGAAATAAGCAAAAAATTGCATTTTTTTGCAGTAGGAAAATTTTCCTATACCATAAATTAAAAATGAACAGAAAACAGGGTGGTTTTTAATTGCTTTCTCTAATGCTATTTGGCTTGGTACTGCAGAAGTCTGTTTACTGAATGTAAGTGAACTCTTGTTTTAAGACTACTATTCAGATGTTGTTTGACAAGCAAAGAGTTTTTAGTGAAGCTTCTGTGTAGGCCCCCTTATCAAGAATTCTTTTGTTTTTACCATTTGTAAATTCATTTTTTGTTGTCTTTTCTAAAGGGTGTGCTGTATGATGAGATTGGTTTAAATTACGGCAGGATTGCAGAATTTCCCAGGTGGGATACGTCATACATAAATGAGAGCCTTTTGCCTTAATTTCCCAAATGGTAATTTGGGAAAATAGTCTTATTACTTGATCTGACTGCTGTAAGATTCCTGAGAAACTGTTTACAGGCTAATGACTTTTTCTTAGCTATTGTAAATAGGTCAGGATGTAGGAAAATGCCTGAACTTCTCCAGTATTTGCAGATCAGCCCAGTTTCTTCCAAATGGGCTCCACAACAGCTCTACTACTCCCTGCTGGAAAAAGTCACAAAAAGGAAACCCTTAAATCTGGAGCCTGCTATCTATTGGCGAAAGCGGTATAACATGGGCAGAGCTTTACAAGCTTCATTCACAATATCTCAGAAGTACAGCTCAAGCCTAGCAAAAGGCTATAAGCTCTTGGCCTCAGAGGACTGTGGAGCCTCCTCTGAGTTTCCTCTTTGACAATCCATAGTCTGTGCCAACAACTGCAGGTTTCTCTGCTATGTCACTTGAGAAATGATCTGAACATCAAGATTTCCCAGACCCTTATTTTTTTGCCATTGCTAGCTTGGACTGAAGTTAGTCAACATTTTTTTAGGACATATTCCTTATATATTAATTTACGCTTGATGATGCCTTTTCCAAAAGTCTTGTGGATTCTGTACATAACTCTCATTGTGTTTGACACCCCTTAAAATTTTTTTTTGGTTGAAGTTTAAATTTAATCTCAAAGAATTTTTAAAAGTTAAACTAGTGCCCTGTTCTTGAAGGTCTTAGTTCATCTGAAGAGTTTAGTGATTGCTAGAGGTCATGAGTACTTCATGTAGGCAGTAGAACTTCCCAGTATAGTGTGCTATAGTGTGCTATAATAGTGTGCTATTGAGGGCCTAAGCATTTTGCTGTCACTAATGCAGATTAATGTGTCCAACTTTAAAAATTTTACAGTTCCATCTGATCAACGAAGGAGGAAAAACTTAGGATTCCTAAGGGTTTTTTTATTTGTTTTTTTCTTTTCCTCTTGTTGCAGTTGTGGTGTTAATATTACAGTCTTCACAAGTACTAGCAGTTCATCCTGGTGTGGCTACTTCAGCCACAGATGTTCTAATAATAGTGCTGGCACTACAAAAAGCCCAGATCCATCTGTCATCGGTGAATTCTTCCAAAATTAAAATGATGATAAATTTCCCCCCTCCACCCTCTCACCTATTCTCCTGCAACAAAGTACAATTCAGTTCTAGTACCTGTTTTCTGAGAAGATGTATCATGGTATGCTGGACAGTTGGAGTCAGAAATTGGGGTGGAACACTTGAACCAAAAAAATTAATAAATCATGCAATCAAATTGATATCAGATGAGGCTACTATAGTTTATGTTAAGGTAGCCTGGGCTGCAAAGATTTTAGCATAGCCAGGCCTCAGTATGCTTAGTACTAGAAAAAACTGCCTCTCCCACCAACTTTCAGAGCCATGTTTGTTTTGTTACTTTTTATTTACTGTAATTTCCCCTCATCAGACTAGGAATTAATTTCACATCAAAGTGATGTATCAGCTGTGAAAACACATAATATATTTTGATCCGAAGGTGTGGCAAATTGGTATTTTGGGTACTGAAAATCTAAAAGAGGACAGATTTCTGGCTTAGTTAAGGGCATTTTACACACACTTGTAATTTGCTGCTGAGCTAAATGATCCACTGCTCTAACCTGGCTCATGATTTTGTTTATAAGTTTTTGCTTATCTGTAGTTATAGTTGAATCTATATATAGTTATCCAAATTTCAAGGTAGCCCCCATGTGATTTAGGAAATAATACTCCATGCCTTAGGTATGGAATCCAAATCTCTTCTCTGCTGGCATTACAGGGGATCTCTGTGAGAGCCAACAACTGTGGGAACAGGGTTTGTGTCCTCCAGCTGATAACATGTCAGTGAAATGGTACGTGACCGAAATATTTCATGTCTTGGCAGGTCTCATGTCCATCAGGAAATGATACAGACTGGCTTGGAGTTTATCAGTCCCTTAGGAAGTCTGTAGGTTCACACAGTCTAGGAAAAATGAGTGTACATCTGACAGCTTCAACGAAGAGACTGCAGAAGGGGAGAAGGCAATGCCCAGATGGGTGATGATTCCTTTTTCTGCTCTGCCCTCTCCCTCCCTCCTGAAGAGAGAGGTTGATTCCTATATTCAGTTGAAGGTCAAATATACTGCCACGAACATATCACCTGTAACAAATGCTTCAGAATTACATACTAAGAGTCACATTAGCTAAATAGTAGTGAAGTCGACTTTTCAGAGCTTTGTCTTCCTCAGTCAAGGTCATTAGAAAGGCAAAAGTATGCTCTGTGAAACACCACGCAAACAAGCAAACAGCCACTCCTTTCTAGAAGGAGCATCACAAGGAAATGAGCAGTGGTACAAACAACATCATGTTTTTATGCATTTGATATCAATGATAATACTCTGAAACAATATTTTTTTCCTTTAATTTTATTTGGTTATGTTATTTGATTCTGTCTGGAACTTTTAGCTGATATGTATATGTTACTGACAAAACAAACTGAGTTTATGTTGCTGGCATCATCATCAAAATGAGTCATTAAAATAATTAAAATGAGTCAATGAAGTGAGTCATCAAGTGATAGAGAGGGTTACACATGCAACCAGCTTCTGTCCCTATATTACACAACCAAGTTTTTGATGATGGAGTTAAAACTTCTGGCTGTCATTTTTAAATATTTCTTAACACCTTTTGCTGCAAACTTGGTTGTATTATTCAGTACTGCTGAATGAGTCTCTAGTTGAATTAACTTGTTAGTCACTGAAGACAGAATCTGCCACACCGAAAGGGAACACTTGCTTAAAAAGAAAAAGTTTTTGTAAGCGTACCCTTGTGCAGAAATTATAGTAATATCAGAGTTAGTCTTCAAAATGAGTAAATATTATGGGGATCTAATCTGTATTCCAGATTTGAGTTTGTTTATATTTCACTTCTTACACTAGTAAATTTTTCACTTATGTCAATTAAAATGGTTTGATTTTTTTGAGAGGAAATAATATTCTACTGTGTAAATGAAGCACTTAAACGTTTTAGGGAAGGGCACTACATACTGTGGGTATCTGTATAATGTCTGGCATTACTGTATCTCCCTGTCATAGTTAGTACCTTTATGATTTAAAGAAAAAATACAAGAATTATCATTTTTTTATTATGTAATGTGTTGGATTTTACTTGTCAAATAATGAAGATCAGAAAATGTTTCAGAACGTCTAATGACTGAAGATGCTTTATTCATTTCCAGAAGAAATTTAGTGATATTATTATTTTTTTTACTGACTGTAAGATTCAATATCAAAAGCTGGAATTTGCAAATTTTGGCACCAAGAAACTGACTTTCATTTCTCTTTCTCTTCTCAGAGTTTTTGAGCATGTGGCTTGATTTCATATGCCTAAATGTAACTTTAGTTTTCCACCTTTACAAAACCATCCTTGAAAATGTTGACCCTAGGTATTGATACCATGTTTTGGGCAGGTTAGACCAAAGAGAAAATTTGGCTTATTTTGACCATCCTTTTTATGATTACAGTAGTTTCTTTCCAGCACCCAGACTGTATTTAGGGGTATAAAAAAGCTTGTGAGAGAATATATTTTCAGTCCTTAGCTCTTAGCAGAATCCTGCACCTAGGGAGGAATAACCCCATGCACCAGTACAGGCTGGGGGCTGACCTGCTGGATAGCAGCTCTGCAGAGAAGGACCTGCAGGACACCAAGTTGAACATGGGCCAGCAATGTGCCCTTGTGGCCAAGAAGGCCAATGGTATCCTGGGGTACGTTAGGAAGAGCACTGTGCTGACTGTTTCAAGACCCTCAAAGAGCACCAGGACTGTAAAGCTCGGTTTCTGGCTCCCAGCAGAGCTTAAGAAGATGATAATACCCAGTTACCCAGTGCCAGGTCTCAGGAAAAAGACAAAGATTCCTGGTGGATCGATATAGTCTTGTTAAAGGGTTTGAGTTATTTCGTAAGCAGTGTAAGATGACGGAGAAGGAAAGTTGCACCTATCTCCTGTCTGTCCCCCACTTTTTCTTGAGTAGGCTTAAGAAGTTCACTGAGGAGTGAAGGGGTTTTTAGCCTTTCTTACAGGTTATCCAGTAGAAATTTATACCATGCAACAAAATGCCATTTCTGCAGAGATTACACAAATTTGTTCCATGAGTCCATTTCACAATCTGTCAGTTCACAGGATACTTACCAATGGGGAGCTGCCTTTTCTTATGTGATAACCTTTTATTTTAAAAGTGAATTACAATTCTCAGATAGAAAATCTGAGCCAAAGAGCTGTAAAATTTATTGTTGTGATCATATAATCTTTCTCTGTGGACTTCTGAGTATTTAATAAGTAAAAGAGAGAAAATCCATCTTCTGTGAGTAGTACGTCATCTACACAGTGATGGCAATCTTTCATTCATTTCACTTTGGCTTGTATGAGCTGGGAGATACCATTTTCACGGGAAAAATCTCAATCCCTTTCCTCTTAAACTTATAGATATCTTATTTTGAGCTCTCTGGAGAAAGCACCATGCTTTTAGTCTGTTTTTTTCAACATATAGCAGAATAGGGTTCTGGTCACTAAATGATTTTTTTTTCTCCTTTTCTGTGAGCTACTGAAGCATATTGTTTGTACATAGGCACATACTGAAGGAATCCTGCTTGCAAGTGACTGCTGATACACTTTGGGCCGAAGAAGGAAGGAGAAAGAACTGGATTTTGAAACACCCAGTTTTCAAATGAGCCTTTTCAATGCACCTGAAGTTAGAATAGGATTTGCCAAAGTAAGGCAAAGCAACACTAACAAGAACCCCAGGCCTGTGAAAATGCTGATAGTTTTACAGTAAAATTCCCTCTTTATCTAACTGCTGATGTCAGAATATTTCAAGCCAATACATCATCTATAAAATAATGCCTCCAGCTGAATTCACCATTTTTCTTTATCTTTGCTTTCAGGTTAAATAACACAAGATGAAAATCAAGAGTAATTTTCTTCCTGTTCCTTTCTGGATCAGAATGTTTAAAAAGTCTTAAGGGAAATTCTCTAAAGACTCTAATAGGCAATTTCAGTAATGCAGCAATGTTATATATTCTTGGCTTTTCAGTAAGGTGGACTGTGATTTAAGAGACAGTTATTTCTACTGGCCTTAGTCTTCTATTAAGGAGTTCTGCCTTCCTGGAAAAATGCTTATTTCTGTCATTGATTGAGGTCTTCAGTGAATCACAGTTTAAAATCTGGTTCAAGGGTTAGGTAATTCTTAGCGATATGATTTAGTATTTCTAGGCAATAACTTTTTCCTTTAAAATCTAAAATAAAGATATATCTGAGAAGATGGGGTGGGCTGTGTTATTTTACCAGTCACTCCCAGAACCAAGCCCAGAGCCATGGCCAGACGATTCTCTTGCAACAAGAGCAGTAAGAAGGCAGGTAGCTTCTCCTGGGCTGTTGTTATGTCACTAGCCCCTAGACAACAAATAAGCAGTCCAACCACTAGTCTTATTGAAGGGTGGATGTTACTTAAGAGAAGTGAAGGTCTGAGGGAGATTTGATAATACCTTCAAATATGTGAAAGATAGACATTAAGGGATAAATACACCATCCTGTTGCAAGTAGTGCTAGGAGTAATAGGTTTAAATTATAATAAGGGGCAATAATAGCAGTGAAGTACCAGAAGACTTTGCTTATACAGATGGGAGAGTCTCCCATCACTATGGGCTCTTCAGACCAGACCAGACAAGCATCTGTCAGAAATACCAGTGGTGTGTTTTGGAGTGGGGGGACAGGCTAGATGATATCTGATAATTACTTCCAGTCTACTTTCCGTGATTCCTGTGAGTAAAAGGAGCTTGAAAACTGTCTGCAGGAAGAGTAACATTTGTCTTCCCTAAAAGCAGATACTAGAGAATGTGCTTCCCATGGTGCCAGTACTGGACCATCGACACACACATAAGATAAGTAGGAGAATAGAAGTATAGTCGCTAATGGAAGGATGATGAGGAAGGCAGTGCTATTTCTCTGCTGGGCCGGTAAGGGATTTGCTCACTCTGATTTCATCTTTGCTAATGGAAGGGAAAACATTTAATAACTGCAGGCTACCTTCAGAGTTGACGCTGAAGTGAATCCTTCACTCTCAATGCAAATCCTGCAGGCTGCAGACTCTGAAAACTCAGCTGTCTCTCTAAACTGTCAGTGTTTAGAGGTTAGCCTGAGTATACACCATCCTCACTTCTATAATGTCTCTCAGCTGAGGATCTCAGCATGATATTCAAATAATTCCACCCCATTTTAAAGATGAAGAAAATGGGTCACAGAGTGGCAGAGCTGCAGTTCAAGATCACACAATAACAATCAAGTACTTAGAGTTTCCTGTCAGCCTTAGATAAAACATACAAATTTGCGCTGTTGTTAGTTGAATGAGGCATGCAATCCCTACTGTCAAATGCACAAGAACTGTATTCCCAGGAAACCCTCAAAGAAAAATTTTGAGACTTCTCAAAGTTTTAATATTCCTCAGATGGCAGATGGATCAATTATTTGCAATTCCGACAAACTTGGAGCACTGAAAAGAGCCCTGGTAACCTTTAGAGAGAGGGATGCTCTGGACTGTGGTCATGCTAGAGCATATGGTTAAAGTGCCTTGCATTTGCCATCTTCTTTTTACCCTGAAACTAGCAGGCTCAGAACGACTCCAGTGATTTCTAGCTTCTACTTCCTAAAACCCACTGACTTCACCTGCTTATTCCACCCTCTGCACCTCACTCTGCTGGGTGCAAGCCAGGATGACACCAAAGGAAACAGAAATGCTGGAAAGAAGCACTGTAGTCAAAACATTTTCAGTTTTATGTCACCAGGAGTAAGTTACAGCAAATTTTTCACAACTGTGTGAGCAAGGAAGAGTATGACAAGGTGAAAGATTGAGTATTCTACCCACAGTGTAGTAGCCAACACAAACAGTGATCACTTCAAAGAATTATATAGGTTAGTATGTCAAAATCAACAAATCATCAGCAAGTGACAGAAGGTTCAATTATAGCTACATAGCTAATAGTCCAAGCTTATAAAGCAAAGCTTCTCTAAATCACACAAATGTCCTTGAAAAGACTTTTATTAGGCTTGAGAGTATTTACTACATGAGGATCTTTAGTATCATAAGGTGTAGCACTGAGCTGATAGTCTTAAAAATGTTCTGTCAGTACAAACACAATAAAAAAGTCTTTATATAGTAACCAGTTGTCATCATCAAATATATGTTGCTTCACTTAATCATGTATCTGTGAGATATTAGAGTAGTAGGCAAAAGAAATTTCTTTACACATTCTTTAAAGTATAATTATAGCAGTAATGGTATTTCTGGTTATACTCCCAAGTTACTAGTAAATCTGCAGTTTCTGAAATTCCATTCAGCCACAGAGGGTGTAAAAGGTCTATTGAGCTATGAGACTGAATTTGCTCTTTCTTTCCTGCTATCATCTGTCTTACATTATACATATTGATGATTTTCAGTCTTTCTGATAGACAGATATCATCTTCCTACTCCTTCTCAGTCAGTATGAGTGCTTTTTTTTCCTGATCTCCACTGGCTTTGGTCCATGGCAGATATCTTTTCTTCAGTACACCTGTTGTGTTTCTCATCTCTGACCAAGATTTCTCTGGCCTAGAAATTAGGATGACTACAGGCAATAATAGCTGTACATATATGCAAGCTCCATGCTTACCAAGGGAAGAACCAACAACTTAACAAATTAAATTAGTATCTTCAGGGGGCTGAGTTCAGCAGTGGTATAAAGTAATTGAACCCAGTGGAGTTATACAGATGTAATAAGAAGAGAAATAGAATTTGGTCCATTCAGACCATTGTTTTTATGATATCAGGCAGAAAAATGTCCATGAATTCTGTTCTGGTTTTGATTCCATTAATGATTCAATAATACTGAAACAGAACAAATGCAAATACTCTCTTCAAAGAAAATTATAAGTTTTGTCTCCTTAGACAAGCATTTAGAAAGATTTCTGGATATTCCTTAGCTGTTCAAATCATTTCCATCTCCTTTCAATCAAGTGGACATCTTTGCTGACATTCTAATTACCAGATCTGTGCAGGCCTGTTTTCACACTCCATGCAAATATGTTCAGCTGTTATGTCATGTCAAGAACCCTGTTCTTGGTTGAAATGTTATAGGGGTAAATCCAGAAAGACACTCTGTCCAAACTTAATCATATTACTAAAGAAAATGCTAAAGTAATAAGATTCTTTCAAGGCACATTTAAACTAGCAATGAAACTACAATAGAAACAGAGAAAACAAGTGCTTTTCTTTTTTTTGGTAAGTGCTGAGTATAATGGAATGATGTTGCTATAACTTTGAGAATTTAAATTTGTCTGTAAACAATTCACAACCAGGTTTCTCCCCTTTATTTGTATAATTAATTGATCCCTCACTACCTTGTTCCATATCCACTGGAGTAATTTCCATTAACTGCAGTGGACTTCAACCAGTGAAAAATGTGCAAATTAAGATTAATGTCATCTTTAAGCTAGAGCTGCATTAAAAGCTTTCAATGAAATCGAAAATTGAGAGGTTGACAGAAAAGTTCACTGTGTGTGAATACAGCTTGAAGTTAAAGTTTCAATTGGCGCAAATCCCACTTTCCCCTTGAACATTACTCTGGACGTCTCTCTTTACTAGAAGGATGGAGCCATTGTTTCATTAGCTACCAGCTGCTTGTGCCATCTCTGTGCCAGGCAGTCAGTGCAAGTTAGTTAAATGGGTGTAAAGCCTTTCCTGCTCTTGAATTTCATGTCTCTACTGATTGTGATAGATAACTGCTGAAAAGACTAGCCAAACATCCCTTTTGAAGGAAAAGAAATTGGAAAAAAAAGTGACTCAGAGGGAACTGGAGGGTTATGAAGATTATTTTCCCAGCATCTCCTTCCTGAAACAAAGATTATCTGGCTTAACTGTCCTGTTGGTCAGACCGAGACAGACTTCAAAAGAAAGTGAATCAGGGATGTTGTGTCTCGAAGGGAATACACATATTACCTACTAGGGAACTATTATTTCTCCCAACATCCTATTTAGGATATTTGGATTCCCAAGTGGATGTTGGTATGTGAGCCATGTAAACTTTTTTTTTTCTGCCATCAAGTGGTACATCTCTGTGCCTGTAGAATAACTGTTTTGACCACCTTTATCTCTTTGCAATGGCTCATATTCTTAATAACTTGGTTAAATCTAGCTATAGTCTGTTCAAAAGTTTGTTAGAGCTTGGTGATTAATTATTTTTCTCAATCGAAAATCTTGCCTTGGTAGTTTGCATGTTGTTACATTTACTTCTTCTAAACTTTGTAGTTTAGAACTCTTCATCGTGTTTTAATAGATAGTATTTTGTATTTGTTCCCTATATTTATTTGCCTGAGAACATGTTTATTTGCATCTGTGTTTAATGAGAGATCATGTTGTATTTTAACACTTATATGTTAATATGAAATACTTGGGTTTTATAAATGAGACTTTTCTAATCAGTATCTTAGAAAGTTAGCCAGAAACTAAAAGCAGGAGAGGAAGGTATTATATATGTGTCATGATTAAACAAATACATGTCATCACTAAGATAACTATTCCAGAATGGAACCTATACAAGAGTTGCAAATTATGGGTGTAATAGTAAAATGAATTTATTGTTCTATGCCTTGTTGTTTTGTGGATGTTGACTTTGATTTTTGACTTTAATGTCAAAAATAACTTCTTGCTTTGAAAAGAATAGATTTACACCCTGCCCCAAACTCTTCATGGCAAACTAACTTCTAGTTGTATTGGTAAGTGGGACATACCAGAGAAAAGGAATCTTATTAAAGCTACCAAGGGAGCAAAAACACATGCAGTTGTCAGGGTCATAATCTACTGCAACTTCTCTATGTGACTTGGAAATGATCTTGAGTGGTGACCTGTTAGGTGGTGTCAATATCCGTCTCAGTTTGTACCACCTCTCCCTCCCTCCTTTTCCAGTGCATTTGGTAGCAGAATACAACTTTCACATATTAATTGGACAAATGCTTAAATTAAATATTTTATCAGCTCTAGTATAATCTCTGTCTTATAAAAAAGAAAATCAATGGACAGAAGAGCTCTAATCTTTGCAACCTATTACATTATTTGCCCTTCTAGGGAGATACCAACCAAGTATTGAAATACATTCCTGGCAAGGATTATTCTGGATTGATTTTCTCTTCTAAAACTTTGTATATTATGTATGGGACCTAGCTGATTAGGAGACTGCTCCTCATCCATATACATATTTTTTAATTATTGAAGCGTTCCTGTGGATTTCTCACTGTATCTAAGAATGATATTGTTAGGGCAGAATATTGCCTGACACCTGAGCTTAACAAATGATCTGTGTTTCCTATTATTTATTACACATGGATTGATGGATTACACATGGATTCTAATATACTAATTATTTGCATTACAAAATATGTTTGTTATAGATCTGAGCATGGAATTAAAAATCTAATAATATTTTCTTGCTTCTCCAAGAAATCGAAACAAGTATACTTTCAGCCACCTCTACTCCTCTCAGACTTCTGCTTGAGGACAGCAACAAGTCTGGTGCTGTGACCTAGAAGTCAACACAACCTTAAAAATTCTTCTAAAGCCAATTACATAGAGGGTTTAACATCCCAGAGCTACTGTAACAGATGGAAAGCCATGTAGTTTCTCATGCTTCTGAGATGCAAAACTCATGCAGTTTTAAGGCAAGCATTAAAGACTGTATTCAGAAGTGAATGAGAAATGAATGAAAGTTATAAATAAACAGCAGATAATTTGTTAAATAAGCTCACTTTTGGCACTGATTGGAGGGACTCAGGAAATCCAGATATGGTCATGGCATTCTGCTCTGCAGTAGCTACAATTCAGGAGTGAGAAGTCTATGCTTCTTTCTAAAAAGGTCAAAAAAAGTTGTTAACACCTATGGAGGCTTGCATTAAAAAAAAGCATTCTGATCTGGGAAAAATTCCTGCCTTCTTATCTTAGTGGTATTAAGTTTTTGTAATAAATTACATTATTTATGAATGGCATGCACTGAGTCAGCTGTGGAAGTGTGGGCCAAAGCCAAGTTAAAATTTTACATTGGAATACTTTCTAGTGAAATACATGCCAAAAAATATGATCTATTCTTCTAGAGTCTGGGCTGATTCTTTAGATTCAAAGCAGAAAACAAATCTAATGCCAAATTAAACATAGATTTATATGTGAAAAGAAACAAAGCAACATATGTACATTCATTATTAAAAGCTGTCTGTCTCGTTGATAGTGTAAGATAAGGCAGGAGGGCATAGAAAATTCAACTGGTTTCTTTGTCTCTTCTATTTCTCATTCTATTCCTTTCCATTCCTTCCTCCTGTTGGATAATATTAAAATGGGAATAATACTGGATGGGATGTTATTGTTACCAACTACCTAAGAGGTGCAATAGAGAAACGAGGTGACTGCGAGTTCTGCATTTTGGGTTCAGGTTTAGCCCAATTCAGTTGTGTTGGAGGAATTCTAAGGAGAAAGATGCAATTGATTATCTGCCCTTTTCATCTTGTCCTACAGGGTTTTTTTGCACCATGTTAATATTTCTGCTGAGTATACCCAGGCTAGACTATGTGGAAAACAGGAAAATACAGTTCTTCAGACAGTGATGGCTCTTTACTTCCCCTGTCCAGTAAAGAGCAAATATTTGTTTGTCACTGTATGAAAATACAAAAGTTCTTTCCATAACCAATGACCAAAAAAACATGCATACTTAAAAAGTCGTGAAGGTCAGATTGAAACTGAGGATAGCCTTAAGTTCTTGTACGTACATTGTTTATGTTATTGTTGGGAGCTCTGCAGAGGCTGATAAACGCACAGGATATGTGAAATATGATGTGTGTCTCCCTGATTTTAAGACTCACCTGGTTCATTGGCTCTGAGCTGTGTGACCTTCCCCTTACTCTCTGCCTGCCCCCACTGGCTCTCTAGCAGTTTTTTGCATCCTCTCTGCAGCAGCAGCATTTCAGTTTCTTCATATGCTTCCTACAGCAGTGTGAAACCAAAGAGTACAATTCATAGCTACTCAATCCAAGTAAAGTGCTAGGGACCTGTAATCAGCTAATCACTGGGAAAGAGATTCCTGTCCCCCCTCATGACCAGTCCAGCCCCTTCAATACAAGAATGAAAGACAAACAGATCCAAGTGATTTGCCTTTGCAAAGAAGTCATCACATTAATTCTCCTTCTGAAGCATCATTGTCTGTGACTCTCTCTTCACTCAGTCTGCAAGAAAAATAGCTCATGATGAGGCGGTCTTACCTTGGACTGGTTGTGAGCTGTGCTGGCTCATCCTACCAGATGTAGTATATGAAATATACATGGACATTTTTTACAGAGGAATAATATAAAATTTTCACTTTTAAAAGTAGCAGTGCAACAAAATGTAGTTACATTTGTTTTACAAGGGTGGTCTCAAACCCTCAGTGTAAAGGTAGGCTGATTTTTCTCTGAATATGCTATATATATAAAGAAAAAAGTTAAGATGCTTCTCTATCTTCCAAATTTATTCAGGATTATTTAATGTTGCACAATTCTAAACAACGTCAATTGAAACCTTGGAGTTTTTTAAGTAGCTCTTGTAGTGAAATAATTTCAGGCTGATGTAGCAGAATTTTAGAACCTTTAGGAATTTCATGGTATATTCTTTCAAATTGTCTTTCATCATATGGCACATAATAAAACACCAAAGGTTCCATATCCTGTTTCTGGCTTCTGCCAAAAGCAGATGCCCAAGGGAAGAATATAAGACCAGGTAAGCTTATAGAAAACTTCCCCTTAATAATTTCCCAGATTCTAACCATTTTATGCTGAGGAACTAAAGATACATTTCTTTGTGCAATTAGTGACTTTCAAAAAATTCCTCTTCTGTGCAGTCCAGTCTTCCCTTAAGCTCGTGTTAACTGTTAGCATCCACAACATCCTGTGGCAAGGAAGTGCATAGTTAAAAATATCTGATGCATGGAATACCATTGCCTTTTGTTTGATTTGAACATGGCTCCTACTTAAACGTTTGATGCTCCCTAGTTTCTTGTAGCAGAAGACAAAGTGAATAATCCTCTCTCTTTGTCTGTGACACTCATGAATTTGTAGACTTCTGTCATAATGTCCCACAATTTTGTCTTTTCCAGATTACAGAGTCCTTCTTTGGTCCTTAGGATAGAGGCCACTCCACGCATTTGACCAGTCTGGTTGTCCACCTCCAAGTATTTTTTCACTTTTACTTCATCGTTTCTGAGATGAGAGAATGAGAATACATACATGGTGCAGATCTAAACCATAGATCTGTAAGTGGCAGAACAATGCTTTGTGCTTTGTCCTCTTTTGTTTTGCCCTCTGTTCCTTTCCTAGTAATGCCTGACATTTGGTCTTTTTTTTTTTTTTTTGACTGCTCATGCGCTCTGAGCTGACATTTCATGGAACTATTTGTCATAGATCCATCATCTTACTCCTGAGCACTAATAGTCATCTCAGAGCTTAATTTTATATGTGAAGTTAGAATTATTTTTTCCCATGTGTATTACATTCCCTTTATTTACATCGAACTTCATCAGTCAATCTGTGGCCCAGTCATTCAATCTTGTAAAGTCCCTCTGCATTTTTTCACAGCTGGTTCTTATCTTTACTTTCTTGAAAAATATGGTAAAAAATCACCCTGATACCCAGGTCCCTTATAAGAGGAATAATAATGATGCTTCTCTTTCCAAGAAGAGATGTGTATGTGACGGCAATGGGGGCAGGGGAGATGTTGTTGAAGTTTCCTATATAAGACACATGCCATTTGATCACTGCTAGTTATGTTCTGCGCATTCACAGCAGCCACGTCTGCAGGCTGCCTGAGGACCGTGACCTCACACAGAAACATTTTACTGTAAGCGGGCATCTCCTGTGATGACACCTTCATCGTGTAAGAGGAAGAATTACCTTGTTTTTAAGGTGGTGATTTGGGACCTCAGAGACCTTGGTTTAGTTTCAGTTTCTGCTATGGGCATAAGTGAACAAGTCATTTAATCACTCTGTATCTCAGTGTTTCATCTGTAAAACAGAGATAGCAACACTTCCAGCCTTTTTATCTGTCATGTCTATTTATATAGAGAGGCCCTTTGGGCAAGGCTGCATTACCTAAAAGAATGTCTAGTACAAAAGAGCCTTATATACAGACTTATTAATGCTACTAAAAAAATAATAATCCTCACAGGAAAACACAGTTTCCTTGCATGTGAATACATACACCAATTTAGGGAAAGTGGAAAGATTCAAAACTTTCAATGAAAATGAAGTAGGCATATTTTGCTTTCTGTAACATCTTTGTCTTCCAGATGAGAGCAAGAGTGTGAATACTAAAGTAGCATGACCAAGTGTTTTGGTGATATTACTGATCTGAATGAAAAACCCACTCTACCAACTGACTCATTACTGAGATGCTTACAGAAAATTACCATCTAATTGTTTGTAATAATACAGTAGAAGCTCAGCAGGTGAGGAATGCATTTTCATCCCTACAGTGACTACCTTAAAAATCCAGTATGTTCCCATCCTAAGGTACTATAACCAAAATTTGTAAAGAATTGTTGTCTTCACATGTTTACTAGTCCATGTTAATTAGTGTATTGCGGCCAGGATCTGGAGACTCTAGTCCTCTGAGTAGGGGAGAGTTTTGCTTGTAAGGAAAATATCCCGGATACAATACTTAGTTGGTTTCACTAAAGAAAGGAGCAGAAATTTAGTTGGTACTTGCAGTAATGTAGAAAGCCATCCCTTCTGTCTTTCTGTAAGGCTCTGATATAGATCTACAGCAATTGCTAGTTCCTCCTAGGAAGTTAGGAACATAGCTTGAGGCTAGAAAAAGGGAATTTCTTCCTGTTGGAATGTCCTTGATGCTTACCCTGTATTTAGAAATACCTTCATATAAATGAAAATAGGAAAGAGAGGAGGGGAGAGAGAAGTAAAAAATGACTTAATGGTTTGGGAAGTCTTTAGGGAAGGTGAGGATTGGACTCAGCCTCTCTTCATATGAATTTTCTGCTATACATATTGAAGCAGCTGGAAAAATTCAAACCATTTTATAGCCCTATAGTTAGGGCATCTTCCTCAGAGGTGTGGTCTGAAAGAGCCTCAGGTAGAAAAGAGAATTAGCCTTAGTTTTCTCCATTCCAGGTAAATTCATAACCACCGTGCTAATGAGTAAAAAGGTACTGACACTGCTACTTCTCCTTGGGGAGGGGTGAGGGTGTAAATATTGTTCTGAATTTGCTATAGAATCAGCTCAGCAAGGGCTTAATCTGTGAATCTTGCTGAAGTTTTGATATAGTGCAGATGTCTGGCTCATCATCAAACATTTAGAAGACTCTATGGAACCAGAAGTGCCTTGAGACTATAGATGCTGCCATGATTAAGTGATAAATAAGTGTGATATTTTGAGGATGTACGCTTTGAACTTAGATATTTAAAGTAGGATTTAAATGCCTAAACCCTTTTACAGGTATTTGGTGATCAGTCAACTCAAAAGACACCTGAAGACTTGAGATGTGGTTGGGAAGGGTGCATTGCCACTTAAGGCAGCGCAAAGTAAATACCTGAGAGTGGCCATAAGGTAGTAAAGACAGGGAAAGTAGCTAACTCCCTTTTCAGAGCTATGATATGGTTAAATCTGAACTTAAATATGTTGGAGAAGGCACAGTTATCAGAGATAGGTTTTGAGCTGCAGAGTCATCAATGTGTCTCTGCAAGCTTTTCCAAAACAGCAAATCCAACAGTAGACTGAAGATGAAGTCCTGCAATGTGCAAGTGCTGGAAGAGAGGATTTTGATTGTGTGTTGCATAATTAATCATTTGCACACTCAGATCCTTCCAGGAGTTAGCTGATCCCTGTGAGGAGTGAACTTGAATAATCTGCGTTCACATGTTCTTAATCATTCAAAAAAACCCATTCACACTGTGGAGAGCTATGGCAGATTCAAGTCCTGTAAGAACCATCTGGATCAGAAAGAGACTAACTGGAACTCAAGATCTGCTTTTTTGTCTTCTGTTGCTTGCTGATAGCACAGCAAGCAAGATGATTTCTGGTTTGCTCACAGGAAGTGAAAGGAAAATTTTTGAACTTATTTCATACTCCAGCTGAGGGGTTCTTGAGGCTGCCAGTGGCACAAAACTGTTTATCCAGATGATTTCACATTCTTGTCCCCCAATGTTTATTTGTCCACCAGCTCTGCTTTTGAGTGTACCTTTCCGAAGGGATCAGTGACTGTCTCCTGAAAGGCCCCTTGGTAGCTGCCCATTGAACATCAGAAAGCAGAAAGCAGAAAGGGAAGGAGGCAGAGAAGAGATGCCAATAAACCATTTAATATATGGTAGCAAACGAATCATACCTGTCACCTGCCTCCTGTGAGGAGATGAATAACTCACAGTGAAGGCTTCAATCCAAGAGGTTGATACCAGGTCACAGAGTAGGTTTCAAAGTAAGTTTCCTTCATCTAAGGAGTACTTGATAGCTGCACTTATGAAAGTATGATAATGTTCTAGTTAAGAGCAAAATAATAACAATGACTCAGGTTTTACAGACGGATCTGCTTGAATACTTACCCATTTCCTGACACCTGACTTTTGTTCCACGTTTTTTACTCTTGCAGGAAACTGAGTGATCACTGCCATCTATTGGTAAAAGAAATAAGCTAACGTTACTGTCCCACTATGATAAAGCACTAGATATTGCATAATTTACCTGAAATTGAACATGCTGTGCTGTTAAAGATGATTATATATCTTCTCAGCCTACTGAGTATCATGATTATTTTTTAAAATGAAAGTATTACAGGACATAAAATGTACACCATTTATCCTAGCTTTTCTTTATATTGCTTAGCTGTTGTCTGTTGCAACACAGCTCTCCATTTATATGATATATATAAGACTATGCTCACGCTTTCAAAAGAAAACACCTGGCTTGGAGAGCTCCAGGGGATTAACAAATTGGAATTCCCAAGTATGAGATGACTTGGTTGCCTGAGGGAGATATTGCTCACTCATGGCATAAAACTGGTGAGAAGAAGTATGGTGAGACCTTTTAGATGAAAGATATGGATTGCCGAATTTTTATTTATCATTATCATAATGGACTTGATAGAAAAAAAAAGCAACATGGAAACACTAATTATTTGTGTTTTCTATGTAATTAGAATGTGTACAGGAGAATTGTCCCTACAATCATCTATGAAATTAATCAAAGCTAAAGCCAAATAAGTGATTAATCTCTTATTAATATTTAAAACATTTATCTCCATGTAGAATACTCTTTAATGAGGATACTAAAAGTGCATAGAACTAGCAAATGTAATAATGAACTATATAATTTTCTTGTTCAACATTTTTATTTTGATTGTTCTGATTTCAGAAGATCTCTATTCCTAGAAATAAATTAATCAAAACTAATTTTAAGCAGGTCTTTAAGGGCCCAACATTACTAACTTCATTAGAAGTTGCAGCTATTTAAGGTAGAAAGATGATGGCACAAATGCATCATGAGTAATGCCATAATTGCAGCTGTGTTATAATTAACACAAAAGTAAAGATTTTTACTTTATACTGCTTTATACTTCAGTAATATAATTTGAAATCTAAATTAGGGAATTGGACATAAAATAAATTTTGAAGGGAGAAATTATTTTTATTCCATTTTTTGTAAATGGTTTATAGAAACTCTCCCTTTTCTAAACATGTTACGAGAGAAGTTCTCTTACAAATTACAAATTCTCTTTGCAAAGGAAGGTCTCTTACAAATTAACTGGTATATTTTTCAAGTACCTCAAATTTCATCCATGATGCTTGTGTTGCCAATTAGTGACTGAGACTTGAATTACTTCAATGGACATCTTTTTCTATAAATAATCACTGTATAATCTAGATTCACTGCAGAAGATGATAACATAATTTATGTAAAAGTGGAATATTGGGTCAAATAAATATCCTAAATTTTCATTTTTCAATCATTAAAGCTATGTTTCCCAGATCCTTGGATTAGTGAAAAAAACTTTAGAATCTTGAACCAAAAGTTAAGACTGATCACAGGAAATAAAATCTATTGATTTACAATTCAAGAAACTAAATGGATGGGGAAAAAAATGTTTCTGGCATTATTAAGGAGCTTAGTCATAAAACCACACAGAAAATTATTAAAGAATATTTATTTTATTCCTTTTATATGAGAAAATCTCTTATAGAAACTAACTAGCTATTTCCATGTATTTGGGCATGTTTGTCTCATTTTTGTTCCTAGCTTGTTTGATATTTAGTAACAAGTGGTGCACTCTGGCTATGGAAAAAGAGATGATGTGCTAACTAGATATCTGATGCAATGATATGAGCCGCCTGTTTCTGCCATCATCGAAAAGACCAAAAGCAAAATGTGGCCCGGTGGAAGCAGGCTGAGCCGCTCGGGGCTCAGGCAGCACTGCTGAGCCAGGGGAAGGGAATATCCCTGCGGATGCACCGCGACTCTGCAGTTGTTAGAGCTACCTGGCTGAGCAGGGCTTGCACATCCCCGGTGGTGCTGAAATGTCACTTGAGAAAGCCAGCAGCTCCTGTGTGTGTCTGTGCGACATGCACACAGGAGACAATGTCCCACAGGTGGTTTAGTAGAGCAAGAGGTTTTGGTATTGTCCCGCAACAGGTCTTTACTATCCCTGGGGACTGCTACTTGCATGAGGAAACTGCTCAGAATAAGGATTTCAGAGTCCTGCCCTGTGGAAGTACAAGCAAAGCTGTCTGACAAGTTTTATGAATCTTTGTTTGAATTTTGTAAGAGAATATTTTAGTAAAGTTGTAATCCTTTTATCTCAAAAGGATTGTTGTTTAAATTACTGTTAGCAAAATCAAGAGTAGGAGGCAACAGAGGCCTGCCAGTATTAAGAAGATCAAAGCATGTTGGCATCAATAGCTATAATTTATGTTGCAGGTTTACTGTATTAGATTATTTAGGTCCTTTAGAAGAGAATAAGCATTTCACTATCAATAAAAGAAGAAATATTATATTGCTAGCTTTAGTTTAGACTTGTTTCCTTCAGGAGTCTCTTTAATTTAACAATATATAATAAATAATATTTGAAAAATTTAAAAGTAAAATTAAAGGTAAAGAAAAGTTCGTGGATTTTTTTGTTTTTTCTTTACTTGTTTACATTAAATATGGGTTTAAAAATGTGTTTTTCGCTTTCATTATTGACCTTAGTTCACAAAACAATCAGATGAAACATTGCTAACATGAAAAATACCTTCATGAGACCTCCTATTCCATTGACTCTTTGTTAGGGAATCTTCCTATGGGACTTAAGTCATCAAAGCAATCAGGTATACTTAGCTACTGATTTGGAACTTCCTACGGGTGCACAGATGAGGTGTTGCATGGACCCAGGCAGAGAGAACTGGCTACAACGGCTCTCGGAGCTGTGATGGTGGCACAGGCAGAAACATATAGCAACACAGCAAGGATAGTCACATCTGGAAACCCAGGGAAAGAGGGTCATCACTTCTCAGTGAGACAGGAAGAAAAAAAGAGAGGGGGGGTTGATAGCCAGCATTAGCCAGGGGGTGATTGTTAACAGCTTCTGTGGGAATTCTCTTTTAGAGAAGTAAAAAAAAAAATTTAGCTGGGACCTTTGTAAGAGCTCTCGGTGGCAGAGCTATCTAGCACTACCCCTTGCACATATGTTGTAGTGAAAAGTGCCAGGGAGAGAAATTAGGAGGAAGGGTTAGGGAAAGTAGTGGTTTTCATACCCAAGATAACCAAATCTTGAAATGAGGAGATTTTCTGCTTCTTTTATATTTCTTTACTGTTAGAATTCTCTCTTGTCATAGGTACAAGGGGAGGATAAAGAGACTTAAAAAAAAAGTGTTAACTGTGGCTAGGGTTTGTGTTGTTTGTTCTTCGGTCAGTCACTTCTGATTTTAAGTTATTTTGTAATTAAAAACAAAAAAAAAAGACCTCCAGAACATAACAAGCAGAGGAGACGTGGCCATGTGGGTAAAGGTCTGCAGGAGCAGTGAGGAGACCTGGCTTTTCAGCAAGTCACAGTCTGTCTCCACCTCAGCCTTCCTTCTCTTCCCTATTCTGTACATTGGCAGACAAAATTAAGAAAATTAGTTCAGCCATCCAAGACCTCTTCTCTCAAAACACTACTTGAGCCTTTGGCCAGCTGAAAGTAACCTCCTCAACAGACTCCTGTAGCTCCCATTTGCCACTTCTATGAACGGCTAAGACAGAGTGGCTTGCCTACCTGTTGGAAGCAGTGATGATACAGGAGTCCATAACAGAAACAGAAGGCAGCAGCATTTCCTGCCTATGCTATTCTTTGCTTTAATCTTTCCCTTAATTTGCCCTTTGACTTCAAGAATCAGGATCAGAAAAGCCTCAGAAAGAACTCTAGATCCTTTCAGCTCATATTTTCTCTTATTCCTGAAGATCGCCAAACTGAGGATTTTTTTTCTTATAAAAAATAAGTGCAGAATAAAGTTAAGAACAAGTATTGTGACACAGAAGATCTACTTCATAATTTATATTACTTTTTGCCTCTCTTCTTCCTATTTTCCTCATGCCTGAAAGAGCTTTAACAGACATTTAGTGATGATTGTTTGATGCAGGACCAAAAAAGGTAAACTCTCTCATTTTGATCCCATCCTCTGGATTGTATTTAATTGTAATCATGTGCAGTGACAATGTCATGACATCTCCCTTAATCAGCTGGGCTCCTTGAAATTAACTTTTCTAGTTTTGGCCTATATTTGTTTACTTAGACTCTTCATAGCGGAGGACAGCAAGAATTAATTTCAGATAGTTGGAACAAAGGATTTCCTTTCTTACAAGAAATAGTATTTAAAAACAGGTATGTATATATATTTACATGGATATATGTGTGTGTGTGTGTGTGTGTGTGTGTGTGTGTGTGTGTGTGTGTGTGTATTTACTCCTGAATCAGGACTAAAAGTCAGAAACTCAACATTTTTCATGGGAATGAGATTCCTCTGATGTCTCTGTTGATTTTCCAGCTGCCAAACTCCTTTGCTTCCCCCTCTCTTTGATTGCTCTCCTGGACCCTGAGTTCCCCAGCTGCTGAGCCAGCTTGCTGGCTGGCTGAGGAGCCAGCTGCTCGGACAGGGAAGTTGAAGATCCCAGGGAGTCAGGCAACCTGCCCACCTTGCTGCCAGCCAACTGGCTAGTGCATTGTCAAGGCAATCTGCCTGGAAACCTGTATTATTTCTGCTGGATTTTTTGATGGATTCCTGCAGAATCCATATGCCCTGGTTAATCAATATGCTCTGATGAAACAGATTTCCATCAGAGACAAAAATTAACTAGCTTTAATGTTTCTGTGGTGTGTAGAAGAATTAAGTACTGTTCTTACATGCATCTTTTAGCTACACTGTAATAATGCTTTTTTTTCAAGATACTTTTGAGAAATACAGAGGTATCAGAACAGTTTTCAAATAGGATTTGAGAAAAATAAAAGGAAAACCATGGAGGTATTGGAAGCTGATGACACTCAAAGACACACAGGCACTACAAAAAAGGAGCAAGTAGGGCATATCCTGAAGATATGAATGATCTAAGAGAATGGAGATAATTTTTTTGGAAATCCTTCCTGAAAAGCCAACATATTTATCTTTTAGATATTAGAAAGCTATGAATGTGTCATGCTTTGGAAATGCTCGAAGTTGTTTTATAAAAGCTCAAGATTGTTGTATGAGTAGATAATAGTTAAAGAACATCATCTGTGGTTATGCAACAGTAAAGCCAAGTCCATGGTCTTTCACGTGCATGAGTAGCAGGCCAAAAGCCAACCTAATTCCCTGTGCCAGGGAAAATGTTTTGCTTTGTTTTTTGGTTTTTTTTTTTCAGCTGGAATAGCATAAAATCAAACTAACATACCAAATAAATCTATTTAAGACAATGCATATTATAGAAAAGTGTATGAAATGTATCTGACTCATCTATATGTGTTACGGGTTTGTATTTGATGGCATTTTGACAACAGTCTTTCTCTGTAAATTCCTATGTTTTAAAGTAGTATTTCTCTTGTAAGTGACCCTATTCCCAACTTAAAAATGCTTTTGGTGTTTTTTTCCTTCTTTTTTTTTTTCTGTTCATCCAAATCAAATTTAACCCTTCCTGTAGAAAGACACCATCATTTTTGAAGAAAATAAGCTGAATATAGTATTTCAAACCTCCAACAATATCCCTCAGCTCTTTCTCTTCCATATATTAATACTTCTTTTTTTACTTTTTCTAATTTCTTTTCCTCCCCCAGCCTACTATTCTTTCCATCTTTTCTACCTTTATCTATTCTAATTCCTTCATTTCTTCTTCAGTTTCTTCACATTATAGAAAAGGTGTGGAGTACAATTTCCTTCCTTCACCCTATTCAAGATTTTCTCTGTCTTTCCATTTCTTTTTCCTTGCCCTTCTGATTTCACTATAACAAAATTCTTCCTTCCATTTAACATTCAACTTTTTGATTCCTTCTTAATCAATCATCTCCTCCTACTCTGCATTGACTCAGACTTTTTCCTCCTCTCTTAATCCTTCCTTGCTTTTCATCTTTCCTCTTCCCTGTATCACTGCTTCTGCATTCACTTAACAGTCCTTCCATCAGTTTTTCTACCTCCTCCACTCAGCTCATTATCTTTCCTATCTAAATTTTCTCCTTTGAGTCACTTTGTGTTATTATTATTAAGAATAGTAGTAAAAAAGGAGCTTTTTACAATGAGCAAAAGACTTGAAACAGAGACTATAGAGACAAAGGTGAGGTGAGTAGGAGTGAAAAAGGCAACGGCACCTAAAGAAACAATGAAGTCCTTGTTGTGCAGTTCTGCATGGTTTTTTGTTTGTTTGTTTTAGTAGTCTTCTACTAGGAGAAAATTGAACTAGGAATTAAAGCACCTGTGAAGTACATTTTAAATAAACAGCTGCTTAGGACAAGGGAGTGGGAATGTTTTGACTGTGTCACTGGAGCCATTTGTCAAAGAAAGATGTCTATATTCTTCTTTCTTTGCCAATGTTGTCTGCAGTATTTTTTTTTTTTTGCCCTATGGAGCTGACACTGACACACAGATGAAAAAGGGGGTTGTGTTTTTTTTAAGCTGAATTACTCTCTGGATATTTAATAGGCTTACATCCAAATAAATTAAACCTACTCAAATTAGATTTAGTAAAGGTCAGTATGTTGCAAGCAGCATGAGAGACTAACCCTACACTTCGTTTTCTTCCTCAAACAGTTAAGGGTCTTTGACTGGGCCAAGAAGATCTGCTTATCTTAGATCTGCTAGCTGTAATAACACATTTTTCATAGCATTTTAAAGACATTCTAAAGCATCATGTTTGGCAGCTGAAATCTATTTCATATTCTTTTATTTAGAAGTGATGGAAAGAGGGGACTTCAGAAATGTAGCCTTTGTCTAGCTTTAAGTTCAGTTTCGCATTGCTGTGCTCTTGGTACTACCTAGCAGGTGAGTTGCACACCTGTGGCAAGAGGCTTGTGCAGTTTGCTCAGCAACATGTCCCAGTTCCTTGTACTGATAATGAAATCACAGTTGTGAAGGAGGGAAAACAGGATATAAGGCAGGAGAGATGTAGCAATAATGAATGCAGTACTGGGTGCAACATCCTGGTGAGTGGATTTTCTCTTGACCTCGTCGGAAGGAGGAGGGCAAGGCATCTCTTTTAAAGATTTTTAGTCCCTTCCATTGTTCAGCAGCTTTACTTGGAGAGACAATTTGAAGAACAAGGCAGAGGCAGGGGCAGCCAGGAGTCCCTGTAACATTTGGAAACATTTCTGCAGGTTCGTATAAAACACTGCCTCAGAGGTGCACCTCAGGCCCGCATTTTGTGGTGCAAGTGGGGCTGAGTTCAGATCCTTATGGACTGCTGTCATCACAGCTAAAACTCTGCTCTGTGGTCTTTCACATACAACCATGTAAGGTCAAAGTACTTAGCACATCTCTTTCCAGAGAAAGACTGCTCAGAAGCAACTAGAACAAAGGAAAGCTTTGCTGAGACCCCTCTTAAATTCTAAATATTAAGATCTGGGAAATCAAATTGCCTTGGACAACCTATGTAAGAACCATCATGTCTCCATTTTGGCTTAGTGGGTATCCATATCCGGATAGCATAGCTCCTTTGCTGCCCACTGAGCTCCCTCGAACAACGGACAGTTCGGAGAGCAGAGGAGCCAATGGAGCCAGGTTTCCTATGGATTTGAATCATGTGGTTGGAGCCTTTTATACCTGCAAGGCTTCAAGCTCCAAGTGGATCAGTATATGATTGTTATGTCTAGCAAGAAAGAGTGATCTTACATGGATGCCTTTCCCATAGCAGGAATGCTAATGAAGTGTTCCCTCCACATTGGCTACTCATAGTCAGAGAACTGTGAGGACATCTTTATCTTTTATTACCCCTCTTTCAGCCTGGCTGAAATGACCAGTGGATTCAAACACTGTCAGGATGGGCAGAGAGCATCACAGTCTCGTGTGCAACCATGTATTTCCGAATGCTGTAAGTCAGCATTGCTACTGAAATAAGTAGTTCTGCCTCTCCCTTGCTACCAGTTCCTCATGGATGTCTCCATGCTATCTGCTTCTTCACATCTATGAAAGTAGTTGTGTGCTATATGGTAGGCTGCATGGGGGCACTAGCCTTTTGGGGACTAATTTTAGCCTGGATGAGTTTCCTGATCCGGTTCAGCAAGCAACCACCTAAACTCTTGTGCCAGCATAACAGACAGGGCGGCTCAAGGGCAGAAATTCAGTGGCCAGAGGCATGCAGAGTATGGCACTGATCTTTTTGGCAGCCATTCCAAATTATATTGGTTTAAATTGTGCATGAAGCTACAGACAAATAATGTAATCGAGTGAGAATTCACTGCCTCAGGAAAACAGGCCAAAGAAAGAAAGATTCTAACAAAGTATAAAAAGTGTTCATTTGTTCAAAAGTGTTCACTTCAAAAAGTGTTACTTTCTGGTTATGAATAACAGAGTAGTGTTGAGAGGTAAAACTGAGCAGTAGGTAAATCACTGGAAGTGGATTTCATAGGCTGTCCTCTCTGTCCTTCAGTTCAAGGCACGTAACTGCCATGGCCATTTTGGTAAAAAGCCTCTCCAAATAGGCTTTATATGGCATTTATCAGCCAAAAAGCAGTCATCAACCAAAAACAATAAATACCATTCCTCAGTGCCTTGGGATGTTCCCTTGGACAGGGCAAGATTCCCCTCTCCCTGCACCTTCAGATCCTTTGGCCGCTTGCCAGTTCCCGCATTTTGTTATCCGTCAGAGCAAGGTCAGCTGCTTTCCTGAGCCTGGAAAGTGGCTGTACGTACTGCTACAAGTGCTGTTGCTTCCAAGCAGCTGAGCTAGCTCATTTAAAGCTCTCCGAAAAATCTCTAATGCAGCATCATGGAGTACTTTGTATTAATCCTGCCAGGGACTGAGAGGGGTTGATATATCTTTTTTTTTTTTTTTTTTTCTGCTCCATTTTGCCATTTCTACACCAGCAGGGTTTCTTTTCTATTGCAGGATCCACAGTTTCAACAGAGAGATGATGCTGATGTAAAAGCAGTTTACCCAAACCTCAGTTGTGCTTAAAAAGGGATAAATGGAACTTGTTAGACAGGCGCTGTTTAGCTCCCATAGGTTCACATTGCACATAAGTGTGGGAAGTGTGGTAGAAAAAGGAATGTACAACCTCAGCACAACTTACAGTTTTAATATTGGTTTCAACTAAACTAAAAATAAAACCCCAACAACAGTACAGCTTGTAATTAACACAGCTTGATCACTCACTTCCTGATTTGCTTATTCAGTTAGTCTTTATTCCCTTAAAAGTGTCCAAGTTGCTTTGAAGAACCACAGAAAAAGAAAATACACCACCACTAACAAAAGAATCACCATCATTAAGATTAAAACATAAAAAGTAAAAAGTTTTACTTACCTTGTTTATTAAATTGCCCTAGCTCGGGTAGCAAGAAACAAATGTCAAGCAGAAATTTTATGTGTTTAGCATGATTTCTTCTTCTTTTCCTTGTTAAATGAAAAGCCTAATATACATCTTTCTGTTTCTTAAAAGCATAAGGGATGTGTAAAATCTGCATGAGTGACATCCACTTGCAGTATAATAATGTTCGATAATTCAGCTGTAGTGTCATATGTCGTTTTAATTTAAAAGAAACAGAACAAGGTGGGGGATAGATAGCAGAAAAGAGGAAGGCAGGATCAAACAGTGCATACAAGGGGAAAACAGAGGCAGCTAAAGGAATAGGTGAGGTGACTATTTCAGATTTAGGAGTATCATGGCATAAAGGCAATAAGAAATGATGACAAAAAGAGACACAAGTAAAAGAGTTAGGAAGACTTAATTCTTTACTGGTATGATTTTGGAGCTGGGTTCCTCAGCAGTCCAGTGTTGTAATACAAGAGAAGGGAAAACAAAGCAAAATGCTTGTTCGTTTCAAACTTATTAGAAAAAATACATCTTTTACACAACACATAATTTACCTGTGCAGCTCATCATCAAAAGCTACAATTGGGAGCAAGGACATGGAAAGATCTTTAAAAGAATTTAAAACCTGATGTAAACAATTTAAACAGCTCATTTCTTTGGCATATGAGGCCCAAAGGCATTGATATGGTTTGTTATAGGATGATTTTCTCTGTAACAAGACTTTTATAAATTAATTTTTATTTGCTTGGATGGACATCTTAAAAAATAGGTAAATCCTACTATCAACATCCCTCTAAACTCTGTTATTTAAGTAATGGAAAATTATTAAGAAATCTGGAAAAAGAAGGAATCTATTGGTTCCACTCCCTCTGTTAATGAAACAGTGCCATACCTAATAACCAGTCTGTTAGAAGTAATTGATGGATATGTCCAAGTGGACTTGGAAGTCACTGGATCACTACTTGCCTACTCAACTTTTATCGCATTAACTCCATGTTTTCATGAGTCACCTGATGAAAATAGGGACCAACTTTTTGTCCCTTAGATGCCTCGTTTGCCTGAGGAAGGGTTTGTACAAGATCTGAATAGTCTCACCTATAAGAAATAGTTTTAGCTAAGATTCCTCTTTGTGGACACCAACAGCATTGCTTTGGCTAATTATGTCTTTTTTTTTCAGAGCTACTGCTTTTCAGGTTTGAGTCTGCACTCACATAGCTTCACTCTGCATCTGGATTGATTGTGCCCTCTTGGTCCAGCACTCAAATTGGTCTACAACAGAGACCAGTTTTCTTTATTAGTTGCCAGGCTAAAAATTGATTCCTGCTGAAAATCTTTCCCCAGATCAAACATGATTTACATGTTTTCAACTAAATGATGATAGCCTATTTACTTTTTGCAATGAAACATATTAGTAACCAGTTTTTAATCCACTGACTTCAGGCCACGTTAATTTTCTAAGTTCTTGACTGAATTGTCATGTGGCACAAAGTCAAATGTTTCTTAGAAATCTGTTGCACAGGCACCATCAGTGAGCAGTAGGTCTGGGAACTTTGCGCCATATGCCCTGCACATCTGACCCTCTCTGCACATGTATAGGGCTACACAGGCTGTGTCATCTTCTGCTTAATTGCTGGCTTCTGTTAGGAAATCTTTGATGTCTGCCTCTGCTGTCATCAAATCAGAGTGATTCTACTAGTTCTGAAATTTCTGGTGTTACCAATACACTGAGAAATCAGACAGGAAATCAGAGATAATCCATAAGGGACCACCGCAGAAATTTTTTTGCTGTGTGGAAGGACATCACATGTCCCAACTTCTGCTCTGGAAGTGGCACGAACCTGAGCTAGAAGACTTTCCTATTTTCTCTCTACAGTTCATTGTTCTAAAACTTTTGAAGCTTCCTCTTTTACCACTGTGGATTACTCCTGGCAGAAAATTTCTATCAAAATGTTCTTTCTTTCAAAGATGATTACCTCAGCAGAGGGTGTTGATGAGCTCTAGACTCTTATGCCAATCTGCAGTGCAGCACACCTACAATGACTCTCCATCTGCGGTGTACTTGCCCGTGAACCTGTTCCTCCAAAAATCGCTAGATCCATGTTCCCTTGATTCAAGGCTGTCACTGTGAGAGGAAATCAAAGTCTTTTGCTGAATCAGGGACTCCAGGATTTAAATATAAGGCCTTTTGCTTGGTATTGCCCTAGCTGCCAAACTCTGAAAATGTTTGTAAATTTTTGGTGTTGTTGAAGGGAAATGTCACTTAGAGGATGGTTCTCATGCTGGCCAGATAGTGCTCTTAAGGAACACATTGTCACCTGCAAAGTTATTCTGGTCACCAGCTGGCTTTCTGGTGGTGTTAGTGAGCTCCTGTCTACTATCATGAAGGGCACATGGTGAAGATGTCTCCTGTGTCAGGCAAAAGATTTATTCTTGACCGACCACACCTGTTGATTAATTCTTTGACAGCTGTAAGGACAGCTGTAACAAGCTGTCATGTCCTTTATAACAGGCCTTTATCTTCTGTGGTACATCTAATACAACCGAGAATCCAGGATTGAGTTCAAAAGAGAAGGACTTGAATTTGTAGGGATACTTGATACCTCTTTTTGGTTTGGTGATGGAGTAAGATAAAAGCAAGTGCCTGCTGCCAGACTCTTGCATGGTCTGGTGCGCCTTTCCTAAAAGAAATTCTGGCCAAACCCGAAGCTTGTAATAAGCCAAGCAACTACTGAAAGTTTTCTAAGATAAATTATCAATCTTCAGAGTCATGGTAATCCAAATAATTGTTTTCAAGTCATCCATAGCAAAGGACTGCAAGCAATTCAAAAGGGTCCTCTGGTCAGACTGAGTATTGCTCAGCCAAGAGTCCTGCTCTCCTCAGTATGCCACAGGTCCTGAGAACTATTTCAGTTTTTTAAAATCTTTTCATTTTTCTTCTTCAGAAGGTATGCAGAAGATCTTGTCCAGGACAGTTTACAAGTTATACAATGTTCATTTCTTGCTCTTAAGTTCTCAATACCAATTGGCCTAAAGAAAAAAAACTATTCAAATGAGATTCTTGCGAAATGACGTATAGACTCTGAGACTGTATGTAGTGAGATTATACTTTTGAATGAGTTGGTTTCTCCCACATTTCTCCTTCAACTGAATAGTCTCAGCTACAGACACTTAGTCAGATGGTGAAAGAACTTCACTACTGAAACTGTTTCAGGAAAAATAAAAGGATGAAGAAAGATTTATTTCACAGTTCTGCCACAGTATCTACTCCTCCCAGCTTTCTCCCCTATCCCTCTCTTTACTTCCTGCTGAACAATTTGCAGGTTAGTTTTAGCTTTTTGCTTGAAAATCTCAGTCAGAAGCCGCTTAATGTTTCCAGCTGAGCCTTCCAAAGCAAAGTGGAGTCAAAGGTCCTTCAAAAATGACTTTTGTTATGTCTAAGTCACAAGGGCTAAAACCCCCCAAAACCCAAACAGGGATGACTTCAGGACAGAATTTCTTGATGATAAAGCCAGTAAATACCATTATAGCTTTGTAATCAAAACTATTTAGATATGTTTACAAAAATAAAACTTATTTGCTATATTTTAATTGGAAAGACAATGATCTCCATCTTATTTTATGGAATAAACATTTATAGTTGTAACTTCACTTTTGCTGCAATATAGCTGATGCAATATCTAAAATTCAGTTAAGAATATACCGCGATTCTCTGCTATGCTATTTCTACAATAAAATGCTGAATAAATAGCATCAAGAAATGAATGAAGTTTTCAGTTATGATGTATATATGACACATTAATTCTCACATCTACTTTTGTAATACTGTTTCACCTCTTTAGTTGAATGGCATTCCATTGTCAAATAGTTCATTAGTATGTCCTATAGCTTAAAAGCTGTTTGCAGAAACTCTAAAAAAATTGTAGAGTCACAGAAATAAAGGACTGCAAAAGATGCTCAAGAGATCATCTGACYGAGTCCCTTGCACTGAGGCAGGACCAAGTTTATTTATATCAGCCTCAGGAGACATATCTATGGCTGTTTAAAAACTCTGATTTTAAGAAATTCCATGCGATCTAAAAAGCAGATGGAATCTTCTATTAGTTATCAGAAATTACTCCAGGCATCTATAAATTACTGTCTTGGCTAATACCTTCATATTTTTAAGGTATTTTTTCACTTCCTCACCTCTCCTTCAGCAACACCCTGCATTAAATCCCAGCTCATCAAAGTCAAAAGGAAAATTCCCATAGACTTTAACAGAACCAGTTTTTGGTCTGTTTTTCTTCTTGATTTAGTTGAGTGGCCATGGAAATCTTTTGCTGACAGATTTATTTTGAAGCAGTGAGACACCTACATTTTAAATCTTTGCTTTAGCCTGTCTTTTATTTATGTGAGTGCATGCTTTGGGAATAAATTTAGATAATTTTTATATCTCAGTGTAAATCCTAAGGTAAAACGTCACTACTACACCAACTTGCAAATAGTTCATTTAATGAATTTCAGTTGTAGTAATTGAGCTTCATGGGAAAAATTAAAAGTTAGGTTTCTTACTAATAACATAGGTACAGTTGATTCTGCTTTGGGCAACAGAAAGCACTAGATCATCTCTCAAAGTGCCTGTCAGCCCCATGATTCTTTGATTTAACCAGCTTGCTTTTAATTTCACTCAAACATAGACTTGTGGCTAAGACAGAACAGAAAATAAAAAGAACATGCCACAGGAAAAAATGTGATGCACTAGTTTGAATACATGGACAGGAGGCAAATAACCATGCTTACATAGGTCGACTGTGAATATGTTTTTAGTTCCTAAATAAGAAACTGAGTTTAGTCTTAAGATTAGGGTTTACTCTCTTTGGTGTAAATCTCATGCTGGGATTCTTTCTTCATATGATGATGAGGAGGCACATTACAGCCACTGACAAAAGGGCCAAATGCAATCGTGACCTGAGAATGCCAGAATTGCCTGGGATTAGTAAAGATGTCGTCCTCCTATGTTTGCTCTCTGGTTGTCATTCTTTGAAATACTCTCTGAAGAATGCAAATATCTACGCAATTTAAAAGAGACAAGGCTTTGCACAATAATAGAAAATACTATTTTTTTAAAATAAGTCTTTAAGGCTCTTGGGCATAAAAAAATCTGAAAAAAACCTTAAAAATTGTGATTTAGATGTGCATTGGCTTTAATTGGTTCTTTTCATTATTTTAAAGGCTTGATCCAACTCCCACAGCACTGAATGGGAATCACTGCAGTAGCTTTAGTGCCTGATAGATCTGCCTGTTAAACTACTCTGTAGGTACACCCACCCTCTTGTTTTCTTGACCTCTTGTTTATTCTTTTGAAAATAGAGAAAGGAAAGTCTAGGTGCAAAAGGTAACAAATGAGGCAGTTACTATGTCAATTTGATTTAATTTAAAACAGTAATTAAAAAACACTTTATTGCCCCCTGGGTGCCTATAATGTCAAACCAAGAAAAGAAGGATGTAATTCTTCTCAAAGAGGGAAGCAAGCAGAGATAAAGGAGAAGGCCAAAACTGGGTGGCCCAAAATGGTAAAGACACCTAGTTGAGTGATACAGAGCTTTAAACCCCTAAATCCTCATCATGTAAGTTAAAGAATGTGTGTGTTATGAGCACAAAAATTCTTCTTCTGTCTTAACAGTGCCATATAGACTTCCTTTCTGTGTGACCTGCTTCCAAGGCTAAAAGAGGATGTAAACCTTACCCATGACAGGTTATGAAGGTGGGCAGAGGTGCTCAAATCAGGGTAGTAACACTTTAGTCATTTCTATAGACCAGTTCAGTCCCCTTCTGTGGCAGCAATATAAGGATGAAATAAATATTTAAGAAAAAATGGAGAGGAGCCTTGGGATTTGTTTTGGAGCTGGTAAACTAAAATGCTACTTTATTTCTCAGCTTATGCAAGCTCTCCCTACTTCTGCTCACTCGACATGACTGTCAGCTTGACCAAAGCTTCTTACAAGTCTCTCAGTAAACAGATCGGCACAGGAAAGAGTGTAGTAAGAAAAAGAGCGCCACCTCCCTTCTGGTACTCTGGGAACTCCCAGGCCAAACCAGTTTATTGTGCGGTCCATTGACTGCTGCAAAAAGTTTTGTGGTAACTTTGTAACTGTCGTAACCCACCATTAGCTAAATTTGGGTTGATTCGCAAACTCTGTGGTATCTCCTCCCCCCACGTGGAAGGTGACACAAGAGTAGGAGGATGCGGGGAAGAAGCTGGCTTCCCCTCAGCAGAGGCGATGCAACCTGGTGAGGTACGGCCCTGCTTGTGCTGTGCCAGACATTACTGGCGACGGGTTTGAATGACAGAGGTTTGCGGGACAGAGAAAAAGTTTGTAGGGAAATGTCAAATGTCGTATGTCAGACAGATTTAAACCATGCAGAATAGTTTAAACCTCCTCCAACCCTGAAATCCTCATTTTCATGTGTTCAAGGGTATTTCAAGTCCTTTCCCCCCCACACTCATTAAGTGATCATCTCAAAGAGTTATACTTGCAAATTCTGTCACAATGTGAAGTACCAATTCTGGCATAATGTCTGGCATGATTTTTTAAAAAATTGTATTGTTTTTCTGTCTACTTCAAAACCACTTGTATTCAGTGCTCTCTGAAAGTAGAGAACTCATTCCCCAATTATGTGCTTAATTTTTATGGCTCTAGGAGGCAAGTTAACCTGCGGGATTAATGATTTCATTAGATCACTATCTCTTTTGTTAGCTTTCATTAGATTTTATTGTCAAAAATTAAAGAAAAAACAAAGCTGTTTTGAAGAAACCAACTTTTACAAGGTCTTTAGTTTATGGATTCATGCACCAAAGACAGCCTACCACTCTCCTAGCTGTCAGCATAGATCCAATTCGGACCATGGCACACCAGGATTTGTTCAATTTATATACACTTCAGACTTTGCTTCTTTATTCCATAAAATGTGAGAGACAGAAAAAAAAATAGTTCTCTTGCTGTTCTCTTGCTGTATTCCCAAGGGAATCCCACTAAGTTAAAGTGCATTTTAATCTCTTGAGCCGGCAGCTTTATTAGTAAGCGTTTCCCAATCTACAGGGAAATCTAATTTCGCAAATAGATCAGAGCCACTTCAAACGCGGCTTTCGGTTGCCATCCACCGGGGGACAGACCGGGAGGAGGAAGTTTGTCAGAAAAGACCGTCTCTGAGCCCAAGAGTGATTACCAGAGGTGTCTCCATCGACTGCCACCCACCTAAAGTCGATAGTACTCAGACGAGGACGCCGATGCGGGCTATATAAGCGAAGCGCATGGCCGTGGAGGGCGCGTCCCCTCGCTCCGTCCACAGCACCGACCGCCGCGCTCCGCGCCGGCGGAGCCTCCGCGGGGACCCCGAGCGCCGGCGGAGGGAGCCGCGCCGCAGCCCGCGAGCCCCGCGCACGCCCGGCCGCTGCTCCACGGTAAGCGCTGCCGCCGGCGCCTCGCCGAGGGGCGCTCGGCCGGGGCCGCCGCGGCTCCGGCGGCCGCGGGAGAGAGGCAGGTAGGGAGGCAGGGAGAGAGGGAGAGCCCGAGGCCGTCGGGCAGAGACTACTCCCCGGCCGCTCCTGTTAACTCTTTCGCCAGAGAGGAGTTGCAAGAGAGACGCAGTGTTAGGCAGTTTGTCAATAACTGATTTTTCCTCCCCCGCTCCCTTAGTCCTAATTGTTCGCTGTAATTAGAATAGCTTTCCTTGGGGGCGTTAGGCACTGCCTTCGAAGCCTCAGCCTGTCGTAACTGTTTTTGCGCTTTAAACTCCGATTCGCGGCAGTTTCCGATGTAACTCGGCAATAACTAAACTCCGTCTGGTTGCCCTCCCGTAAGATCTCACTCCGACAACCACCGCGCCCTACTTCCACGTGCGGTTGCCGGACGGCCACGGAGCTCTTGCGGCGCCGCTGCGCGGGGGGGCGCGGAGGAGCCGCGGAGCGGGCGCGCGCCACCGCTACCTGCTGCCGCGCTTTGTCGGCGCGGCTCGCCACTACCGCCGCACCGCGCTGCTCCGCGCCCGCGGGCGGACTGAGGCGGCACCCCCGGCGCAGCAACGCTGGGGCGCAGAAAGCCGAGCAAATCCCCTGCAAAGCCTGCAATACGTGCGGCTGGGCTAAAACCCTTCCTCTAATCCGTGTCTATAAATGCGCCCTCCAGGGAGCCGGGCGCCCGGGGGCGGGGAGGCGCGC